>NC_057812.1:630746680-630751586 GCF_018294505.1 Triticum aestivum | reverse complement strand
TCAGGATCTTTCCAACACATTGTGCTTGCCAAAGGATAAAATGTAAAAGGGAAAGGTGAAGATCACCATGACTCTTGTATAAAGTACAAGACAAGGATAAAAGATAGGCCCTTCGTAGAGGGAAGCAGAGGTTGTCATGTACTTTTATGGTTGGATGCACAAAATCTTAATGCGAAAGAACGTCACTTTATATTGACACTTGTGATATGGACCTTTATTATGCAGTCCGTCGCTTTTATTTCTTCCACATCACAAGATCGTATAAAGCTTATTTTCTCCACACTAATAAATCATACATACTTAGAGAGCAATTTTTATTGCTTGCAACAATGACAACTTACTTGAAGGATCTTACTCAATCCATAGGTAGATATGGTGGACTCTCATGGAAAAACTAGGTTTAAGGATATTTGGAAGCACAAGTAGTATCTCTACTTGGTGCAAAGAATTTGGCTAGCATGAGGGGGAAAGGCAAGCTCAACATGTTGGATTATCCATGACAATATAATTTATTTTGGATGTAAGAAAGCATAACCCATTATGTTGTCTTCCTTATCCAACATCAACCTCTTAGCATGTCATATTTTAATGAGTGCTCACAATCATAAAAGATGTCCAAGATAATATATTTATATGTGAAAACCTCTCTTTCTTTATTACTTCCTATTAATTGCAACGATGACCAAAACTATGTTTGTCAACTCTCAACAACTTTTATTCATCATACTCCTTATATTTGAAGTCATTGCTCTCCATAAGCTCCATATGATCTCTTTATTTCTTTTTATTCTTACTCTTCTCTTTTATTTTTATTCCCTCAAGATCATAACAAGATAACCAAGCCCTTGACACATAACTAATCTTTATTATATATAGCTCATGGACTCGATTACATAAAAGGATCATACAGCAACACTCAAAACTAGATCATACTAAAGCTTTATTCTACTAGATCAAGATATTACCAAAAGGATCGATGGTGATACGATACCGGGGCACTCCCCCAAGCTTGGCAGTTGCCAAGGGGAGTGCCCATACCCATGTGTTTATGTCTCTTTCCTCGGGGGTGGTGATGGTGGAGTTGTTGATGATGTAGGATTGTCGTCCATCTTCCTAGGCATAAAAGAGATTTTCGATGTCGGCGAACATATCTCAAGTATACCAGAATTGCAACGATGAAATTGTGACGACAACACCTCGGAGCTCAACTCCCCGGGACACTGCCACAACCCCTAAAGACAGGAGGCACCAAGAACAATGTTCTCGTCACAAAACCATCGGAACAAAACCAAGATACTCGCGTGATCCTAAATTTTTTTTGTGAAATTTGAGAAGAGAAGAGTCAAAACTCTACGCCAGGATTCCTTACCAGAGCGATGAGGAGACTGGGAAGTAAAAAGAATTCCTAAGCTCTCCGATATATAATTCCTAAGGACTCAAAACATTTTTCTAGACACAACTCGACTGCTAAAAACGATCAAGCAATGGGGCTCCTAAGGTCGGGGAAGGCTCTGATTACCAACTTGTAACGCTCTCGATGCGGCTATAGCTCCCACGTGTCGAGGCACGACTTAGAGGCATAACCGCATTGAAAGCAATGTCGCAAGTCAGGCAATCATTACAACATCCCATGTAATACATAATAGAAGGGGGAGATAACATAGTTGGCTTACACTTGCCACGTCACATCAGAGTACATAAATAACATCCATCAAACAAACACTCATGGCCCGACTACGGCGCCAAAATAGAAAAGACCCCCAACATGCGACAAGGTCCTGAATCGATAACCCCAACTAGGCACCACTACTGATCATCCGGAAAAGACACGTAGTATCGCTGAGAGTCCTCGTCGAACTCCCACTGGAGCTCGTAATCGTCAACTGGAGCAGAAACACCTGGACCTGCATCTGGAGTTGTAGTATCTGTGAGCCACAGGGACTCAGCAATCTCACACCCACGCGATCAAAACTATTTAAGCTCATAGGAATGGATAAGGCAAATATATGTGGAGCTGCAGCAAGCGACTAGCATATGTGGTGGCTAACTTATACGCAAAAGAGAGCGAGAAGAGAAGGCGAAGCACGAGCGAGAAGCTAAAAGAACATCCTGCGCAAGCATAACTCCAACACCGTGTCCACTTCCCGGACTCCGCCGAGAAGGGGCCATCACGGTAACACACACGGTTGATTCATTTTAATTAAGTTTAGTTCAAGTCATCTACAACCGGACATTAACAAATTCCCATCCGCCCATAACCGCGGGCACGGCTTTCGAAAGATCAATCCCTGCAGGGGAGTCCCAACTTAGCCCATGACAAGCTCTCACGGTCAACGAAGGAATAGACCTCCACCCGGGACACACCGATCAGACTCGGTATCTCGGTACAACAAGATGATTCGACTGGTTAAAACAAGTCCAGCAACACCGCCCGAATGTGCCGACAAATCCCGATAGGAGCTGCACATATCTCTTTCTCAGGGCACACTCAGATGAGACTAGCTACGAGTAAAACCAACCCTCAAGTTTCCCCGAGGTGGCCCCACAGGCAGCTCAGTTCGGACCAACACTCAGAGGGAGCACTGGCCCAAGGGGGGCTAAAATACGATGACCCTCGGGCTCCGGAAACCCAAGGGAAAAGAGGCTAGGTGGCAAATGGTAAAACCAATGTTGGGCATTGCTGGAAAAACTTTAATCAAGGCGAACTATCAAGGGGTTCCCATTATAGCCCAACCGTGTAAGGGACGCAACAATCCGGGAACATAACACCGATATTACGGAAACTAGGGCGGCAAGAGTGGAACAAAACACTAGGCGAGAGGCCGAGCCTTCCACCCTTTACCAAGTATATAGGTGCATTAAGATAACATAGCAATATAATGATATCCCAACAAGTAAATAAATGTTCCAACAAGGAACGGCTCCAATCTTCACCTGCAACTAACAACGCTATAAGAAGGGCTGAGCAAGGCGGTAACATAGCCAATCAATGGTTTGCTAGGACAATGGTGGGTTAGAGGTTCAACATGGCAATTGGGAGGCTGACAAGCAAAAGGTAGGCATCGTAGCATTGGCAAAGCAAAAGAGCGAGCAAACTAGCATAGCAAAGATAGTAGTGATTTCGAGGGTATGATCATCTTGCCTGCACAGTTGTCAGAGTTGACTGGATCCTCACACGCAAACTTAACGGGCTCCTCGGTAGCGAACTCGTCTCCCGGCTCTACCCAACAAGACAAACAAGCAACAAGGATACAATCAACCACGGGCAAGACCAAGCAATATGATGAAATGACAATATGCTATGCGGGATGCGATGCGGGATGCAAAATGCAAGATATGACAGGAAATGCATGAACCTGGCATCAACTTGGAAAACCATGTGTGCCACTGGATAGAGGGGATGAAATCGCTTGAAAACGATATAAAGATCATTGGAATCGGAGCTACGGTTTAGAAATGGCAAGCGTTTTAAGATATGACACCGGTCTGCGATTTACAGCAAGTAGGCATCTAAATGCAACGAAATGAACATGCTACAGCCACCAAACATGAAAACAAAATACATGGCAGTGATGTACACAAGATGGTTGACAAAACACTAGCACTGAGCCATAGGCAAATTCATCCATTAAGAGGTTCAAACAAGCACGGCTAAAACGCAAATGCAAAACAGATTTCAGACTTAGTGAAATTAACACTAGTCTGAAATTTCAGATCACGATGCTCTCTTCGGAGCAGCGAAACAACATGATAGAAAACCTGAACATGACAAGAAAGAACATGGCATGGAGCTACTCAACAAGCTTAACAAAACACTCAAAGTGACCTGGGGCCAAAAGGGTTCACAAAATACTCTACCGAGCTCACGAACATCGCTCGAACACAATCAGTTTTCAGACTTGGTGAAAACTGAGACATGCTGAAATTTAACTCACGAAGGCATGTAAACGAGCTCGATGCACTCACTACGGTGCAAGTCATGGCAAGGAAAACATATAACCAGCAAGAAGGCACAAAGTGCTAGCTACCCATGGCAAGAACGAAGGCATAGCATGCATGGAACACTAACGGTAGCATCGGCAAAATCGCAAACAAGTTGACGATCTGCCCAGATTAACAACGAAGCAAAAGTTGAGCTCGATTGAGTCAACCTAGAGCACTCCACAAATGCCAACAAAGACATGGATGGATAGAGAATGACATAAATATCAAAACTCCCTTACTGATCATCCTCAAAAGAGGCACGGATCACTAGGAAACAAGCTGGACATATAGCATCATGAACTAAAATATCCCAGACTTAGTGAAAATCACGAAGTCCCTGAAATCTGCAATCTCAGGTACCTCTCTTCGCAAGCTTGCACAAGACAACACACACATCCTAAAAATGCATGGGTGGCACCTCTGGAAAGAAGACAAAATGCTTCACAATACATCCCAAAGGGGCACAGGCATATCATGCACGAATTAAACATAGCAAAAATGACAAAAGTGCATGATGAACTAACGGATCTGCAATTTAACTCACGAAGCCTCCTTCTAACAGCATTTTGGGTATCAAGATGACCTCAAATGCAAATTACGCAATGGAATGAAATGATGTACATGTCGAGGCGAAGATTTTGATATATCATATGCCCAAAACGGATCTACGGTTGCCGAGATACAAGCAGTCAAAGAATGCATAAAAATCTGGGAGATTAGGGTTTCGGGGAGAGGTCAATCTAGCCCAGATCCAGATCTGGATCGGCACGCTTCCCGAGGCGGCGCCAGAGACACTGTTCGCCGGAGAGGAAAGGGACGCCGGGCTCCGGGAGGTCGCCGGAGAGGGGGCCGGGCGTGGAGGAGGCGGTGGCCGGCGACGAGACGGCGAGGGGCGGCGCGGCCGGGGTCGCCGTGGCCGCGG
>NC_057812.1:630736781-630746240 GCF_018294505.1 Triticum aestivum | reverse complement strand
GGCGATGTGGGCGCGGCCCACGTGGCGGCACGTGAGTGGGTGCGGCGGCGGGGCGGACAACGTCCGGCGCGGGCGGACACGTCCGGCCCAGCGCGGGGAAGATGGATCTGTTTTTTTTGCTAGGGTTTCGGACGGGGGAAGAAGAGATCCGAATGGAGGGGGGGTATAAATAGGCATAGAGGGAGCTAGGAGAGTCCAAATGAGGTGCGGTTTTCGCCCACACGATCGTGATCGAACGCTCTAGGACATGGAGCAGAGTTTGGTGGGTTTTGGGCCAAATTTGGGGGGTGTTGGGCTGCAACACACACGAGGTCTTTTCGGTCCCTCGGTTAACCGTTGGAGTATCAAACGAAGTCCAAATGATACGAAACTTGACAGGCGGTCTACCGGTAGTAAACCAAGGCCGCTTGGCAAGTCTCGGTCCAATCCGGAAATGTTTAAACCCCACACACGAAAGAAGACTAGAAATGACCACCGGAGGAGAACGAAGCGCCGGAATGCAAAACGGACAACGGGGAAAATGCTCGAATGCATGAGATGAACATGTATGCAAATGCAATGCACGTGATGACATGATAAGAGATGCGCGAAAAAGAAAAACAACACACGGAGACAAAGACCCAACCCGAGAAATAAATATAACTTAGCGCCGGAGACAGCAAGAGTTGGATACAAATATGGAAAGTATATCTGGGGCGTTACAACACTCCACCACTACGAAAAGATCTCGTCCCGAGATCTAGGACTGAAAGAACTCCGGGTACTCAGAACGGAGGTGATCCTCGCGTTCCCAGGTAGCTTCACGGTCGGAATGGTGTGACCACTTAACTTTGAGAAATTTGATTGACTTGTTGCGAGTCTTGCGTTCAGTCTCTTCAAGAATAGCAACTGGGTGCTCACGATAGGAGAGATCTTCTTGGAGCTCAATGTCCTCGAAGTTGACGGTGCGGTCAGGAGTCTTGAAGCACTTTCGAAGCTGAGAGACATGGAACACATCATGAACATTTGCAAAGTTTGAAGGAAGCTCGAGTTGATAGGCGAGGTCGCCTTTCTTGCTGACAATCTTGAAAGGTCCCACGTATCTAGGGGCAAGCTTCCCTTTGATACCGAAGCGACGAGTACCTTTCATGGGAGAGACGCGGAGGTAAACATGATCTCCGATCTCGAAAGCTAATTCACGGTGCTTACTATCATAGTAGCACTTCTGGCGGGACTGGGCTGCTTTGAGGTTATCACGAATGACTTTGCACATTTCTTCTGCTTCTGTGATTAAGTCATTACCCAGCAGCTGACGTTCACCGGTTTCAGACCAGTTGAGAGGGGTACGGCACTTCCTGCCATACAGAATTTCAAAGGGGGCCTTGCCCGAACTTGCTTGAAAGCTGTTGTTGTAAGAGAATTCAGCATAAGGAAGACAATCCTCCCACTTCATGCCGAAGGAGATCACACAAGCCCTGAGCATATCTTCAAGAATTTGGTTGACACGCTCGACTTGACCGCTTGTTTGAGGATGGAAAGCTGTGCTGAAGCGGATGTTGGTGCCCATGGCCTTCTGAAAAGAATCCCAAAACTTGGAGGTAAAGATGCTGCCACGGTCTGAAGATATCACTTGAGGAATACCGTGCAGAGAGACAATGCGAGAGGAATAGAGTTCCGCCAATTGAGCTGCAGTGATCGACTCCTTGATAGGCAGAAAATGAGCCACTTTGGTGAGCTTGTCGATGACAACGAAGATAGCATCATTGCCACGCTTGGACTTTGGAAACCCAGTCACGAAGTCCATTTCAATGTGGTCAAACTTCCATTCTGGAATGGCAAGAGGTTGGAGGAGACCAGCTGGCCTTTGGTGTTCTGCCTTCACTCTTCTGCAGACATCACACTCGTTCACGAATTGAGCGATCTCGCGCTTCATTCGAGTCCACCAATAAGCTTGCTTGAGGTCCTGATACATCTTCGTACTACCAGGGTGGATGGAGAGGAGAGAGTTGTGAGCCTCGTTCATGATCACCTTACGAAGTTCACCTTTGGGCACAACAATTCGATCCTCGAAGAAGAGAGTGTCCTTGTCATCAAGTCGGAAGCACTTGTACTTGGACTAACTCTTTGCAATACCAATCTTCACCTTTTTCACCATAGCATCAAGAAGTTGGGCTTGGCGAATCTGGTCTTCTAAGGTAGTAGAAACTCGAAGGTTGGCGAGGAAACCTTGAGGAACAACTTGCAGATTAAGTTTGCGGAAAGCTTCACAAAGCTCGGGTTGATAAGGCTTGAGAATCAGACTGTTGTAATATGCTTTTCTGCTCAAAGCGTCAGCAATCACATTAGCCTTGCCTGGAGTATACTCGATACTCGGATTGTACTCTTGAATCATTTCGACCCATCGAGTCTGCCTGAGGTTGAGATTAGGCTGAGTGAAGATGTACTTGAGACTCTTGTGATCAGTGAAAATGTCCACTTTCCTTCCCAATAGAAGATGTCTCCAAGTCAACAAAGCGTGCACAACTGCCGCCAACTCGAGATCATGAGTGGGGTAGTTCTTCTCATTAGGTTTCAACTGGCGAGAGGTATAAGCAAAAACTTTCTTCTCTTGCATCAGTACAGCACCGAGACCTTGGAGAGAGGCATCACAAAAGACCTCGTACGGCTTGGTTTCATCAGGCGGAGTCAGAACTGGAGCAGTGATCAATTTCTCTTTCAAAGTGTTGAAAGCAATATCACACTCCGGAGACCAAACGTACTTGACGTGCTTCTGAAGAAGATTTGAGAGAGGCTTGGCGATCTTAGAAAAGTTTTCAACGAATCTTCTGCAATAGCTTGCGAGACCGAGAAAACTGCGGAGTTGCTTCACGTTCTGAGGAGGTTCCCAATTCACAATTGCAAACACCTTCTCAGGGTTCACGGAAATGCCCTTGGCAGAGATGATATGACCAAGATAAAGAACCTCATCGAGCCAAAATTCACACTTGGAGAACTTGGCGTAGAACTGATGTTCTCTGAGCTTGTCAAGTACCAAACGCAAGTGCTTGGCATGATCTTCCTTGTTCTTCGAGAAAACCAGAATGTCGTCGAGATAGACCAAAACGAATTCATTGGTGTAGGGGTTGAAGATGAAGTTCATCATGCGAGAGAACGTCGGAGGAGCGTTGGCGAGGCCAAAAGACATGACGGTGTATTCATATGAACCAAAGCTTGTTCTGAACGCCGTCTTGGGAATATCTTGCTCACGAATACGAATCTGATGATAACCCATACGGAGATCAAGTTTGGAGAATACTTGAGCACCTTTGAGTTGTTCGAACAGCTCATTGATGTTGGGAAGTGGGTATTTGTTCTTGATGGTCTTCTTGTTTACTGGACGGTAATCAACACAAAGTCGACTCGATCCATCCTTCTTCTTCACAAAAAGAACACGACAACCCCACGGAGAAGTACTAGGCCGAATGAGACCCAATCTTTCTTGCTCATCGAGTTGTTTCTTCAACTCCTTCAACTCTTCGGGGCCGAGCTTGTAGGGACGTTTGCACACAGGTTCCGTGCCAGGCTCAAGTTCAATAACGAATTCAACCGGCCGGTTTGGAGGCATCCCTGGAAGTTCTTCTGGAAAGACGTCTTGATACTCACAAACAACCGGAATCTGCGAAATAGCATCCAATTCACCCTTCTCATTGAGAGAAAACAACCGGATGGAATTATCCCGAGCGGCAAAGACAATGACATCCTCAGACGAATGAGTCAGTTGAATCTGCCTGGCTGCACAATCAAGCTGAGCTTTATGCTTAGAGAGCCAGTCCATCCCGAGAATAAGATCGATATCCGAGTTACCAAGAACCATAGGAGAAGCAAGAAACTTGAAATCGCCCATCAAGATTGAAATATCCGGCACCTCCATACTGGAACTTAGACGCTTAGCTGGAGAGACGACTTGCATAGCTCTAGGTAATGCCCTAGTGCTAAAATTGTTCTCCGATGCAAATGGAAATGACATGAAGGAATGCGATGCACCAGAGTCAAAAAGAACTTTTGCAGGAATATCATTAACAGGAAGGTTACCCATAATGACATCTGAAGAATCCTCAGCCTGAGCTGCATTCAACATATTGACCTTGGCGTGCTTGGGATTGTGCTTGACCACAGCTGTACTTGCCGATCTGACAGGAGGACGAGGAGGAAGACGCCTCTGGTTGGTACACTTGTTGGCATAGTGACCCTTCTGTTGGCACTTGTTGCACGTGACCTCTGAAAGCGGACGGTGATACGGAGCACTCGGTCTTGGAGCTTGAGACGAAGCCTTGTTCTGAAAGCCTGGGTTGGGTGGGTGGGAGAAACCACTGCCACCTTTGCTCTTCTGCTGATACGGCTGACGGAACGGAGGAGGAGGAAGCCAATACTTCTGCTGCTTGACCACTTGAGTAGAGGAAGAAGGAGTAACATCTCTGGCACGCTTCCTGGAAGCATCACATCTCATCTGAGCAGCCTCTTGCTTCAGTGCCATGTTGTAGAACTCATCGTATCTCAACGGCTCAAAGAGGACAAGAGCGAGCTGAATTTCCTCACGAAGACCACCCCTGAACTGATAGATCATGCTCTTCTCATCAGGAACATCCTGCTTGGCAAAACGGGCGAGCTTCTGGAACAACTTGTTGTAGTCATAGACAGAAAAAGAGCCTTGCTTCAGATTGCAGAATTCCTGACGCTTACTCTCAACCACACTTTGAGGGATGTGATGAGCGCGGAAATCTTGACGGAAATCGTCCCAAGTGATCAGACGTCCACCTCTGGAATCCTTGTACTGCTGGAACCACTCTGCAGCCTGATCTTTGAGCTAGAAAGAAGCGAACTTGACGAAATCTTCAGGCCTGACGTTGCTGCATTCAAAATGCTTGCCCAGATCCACTAGCCAATCGTCAGCGTCGGTAGCCTCAACACAACTGCTGAACGTCTTTGGGCCATTTGCGAGGAACTGGTTCAGAGTAGCAAAGTGGTGCTGATTATGGCCTTGATTCCCTTGACTGCCTTGATTGCGCTCTTGGAGAATTTGCATGATCAACTGTGTGTTTGCATTAGTAGAGGCCATCACAGCTTGCCATGCTTCCGGAGGAGGCGGAGGTGGAGGCGGATTAGGATTCGGAGTCGTGCGCGTTGGAGGAGCCATCCTGAAGAGGTTGACCACCATTAGCACATAGATAGACAACAATATAGAAGCTGAATCCAACGGAATGAAAATTGCAACATATAGTCTTCACATCCGAACAAAATGAACGAATGCATTCCTCTTCAAATGATCACATATCCATAAATTGAGAAGCCACGAAGAATTAAGGAAGAGAAATAATTCAACAAGGTACGGATCAAGAACGAATAATCGGTAAGAAATCCCAATCTCAAACCAATATCCGTGGAAGAAGAACTAGAACTACTAGAATTCCCACCTATGAAATTCCCGAACCTTTCCGGTTATGCAATCAGGTGTTGGGGATACAGGGGAAGCACAATATCTCACCCAAACTAGCAAATCCTACATCCAGCTGTATCCATCCTTCAACACATAACCAGGAAAACTTCGGAAACCATCTACCTCAACCTTCGAAAAGCATCCGTTATACAAGTTATGGCGATACTCCCGAACTCCCGCCCCAGTACTGGGTGGCGTCGAGGTTATCTCACCAACGAACTGCATAAAAGAGATTTTCGATGTCGGCGAACATATCTCAAGTATACCAGAATTGCAACGATGAAATTGTGACGACAACACCTCGGAGCTCAACTCCCCGGGACACTGCCACAACCCCTAAAGACAGGAGGCACCAAGAACAATGTTCTCGTCACAAAACCATCGGAACAAAACCAAGATACTCGCGTGATCCTAAATTTTTTTTGTGAAATTTGAGAAGAGAAGAGTCAAAACTCTACGCCAGGATGCCTTACCAGAGCGATGAGGAGACTGGGAAGTAAAAAGAATTCCTAAGCTCTCCGATATATAATTCCTAAGGACTCAAAACATTTTTCTAGACACAACTCGGCTACTAAAAACGATCAAGCAATGGGGCTCCTAAGGTCGGGGAAAGCTCTGATTACCAACTTGTAACGCTCTCGATGCGGCTATAGCTCCCACGTGTCGAGGCACGACTTAGAGGCATAACCGCATTGAAAGCAATGTCGCAAGTCAGGCAATCATTACAACATCCCATGTAATACATAATAGAAGGGGGAGATAACATAGTTGGCTTACACTCGCCACGTCACATCAGAGTACATAAATAACATCCATCAAACGAACACTCATGGCCCGACTACGGCGCCAAAATAGAAAAGACCCCCAACATGCGACAAGGTCCTGAATCGATAACCCCAACTAGGCACCACTACTGATCATCCGGAAAAGACACGTAGTATCGCTGAGAGTCCTCGTCGAACTCCCACTGGAGCTCGTAATCGTCAACTGGAGCAGAAACACCTGGACCTGCATCTGGAGTTGTAGTATCTGTGAGCCACAGGGACTCAGCAATCTCACACCCACGCGATCAAAACTATTTAAGCTCATAGGAATGGATAAGGCAAATATATGTGGAGCTGCAGCAAGCGACTAGCATATGTGGTGGCTAACTTATACGCAAAAGAGAGCGAGAAGAGAAGGCGAAGCACGAGCGAGAAGCTAAAAGAACATCCTGCGCAAGCATAACTTCAACATCGTGTCCACTTCCCGGACTCTGCCGAGAAGGGGCCATCACGGTAACACACACGGTTGATTCATTTTAATTAAGTTTAGTTCAAGTCATCTACAACCGGACATTAACAAATTCCCATCCGCCCATAACCGCGGGCACGGCTTTCGAAAGATCAATCCCTGCAGGGGAGTCCCAACTTAGCCCATGACAAGCTCTCACGGTCAACGAAGGAATAGACCTCCACCCGGGACACACCGATCAGACTCGGTATCTCGGTACAACAAGATGATTCGACTGGTTAAAACAAGTCCAGCAACACCGCCCGAATGTGCCGACAAATCCCGATAGGAGCTGCACATATCTCTTTCTCAGGGCACACTCAGATGAGACTAGCTACGAGTAAAACCAACCCTCAAGTTTCCCCGAGGTGGCCCCGCAGGCAGCTCAGTTCGGACCAACACTCAGAGGGAGCACTGGCCCAAGGGGGGCTAAAATATGATGACCCTCGGGCTCCGGAAACCCAAGGGAAAAGAGGCTAGGTGGCAAATGGTAAAACCAATGTTGGGCATTGCTGGAAAAGCTTTAATCAAGGCGAACTATCAAGGGGTTCCCATTATAGCCCAACCGTGTAAGGGACGCAACAATCCGGGAACATAACACCGATATGACGGAAACTAGGGCGGCAAGAGTGGAACAAAACACTAGGCGAGAGGCCGAGCCTTCCACCCTTTACCAAGTATATAGGTGCATTAAGATAACATAGCAATATAATGATATCCCAACAAGTAAATAAATGTTCCAACAAGGAACGGCTCCAATCTTCACCTGCAACTAACAACGCTATAAGAAGGGCTGAGCAAGGCGGTAACATAGCCAATCAATGGTTTGCTAGGACAATGGTGGGTTAGAGGTTCAACATGGCAATTGGGAGGCTGACAAGCAAAAGGTAGGCATCATAGCATTGGCAAAGCAAAAGAGCGAGCAAACTAGCATAGCAAAGATAGTAGTGATTTCGAGGGTATGATCATCTTGCCTGCACAGTTGTCAGAGTTGACTGGATCCTCACACGCAAACTTAACGGGCTCCTCGGTAGCGAACTCGTCTCCCGGCTCTACCCAACAAGACAAACAAGCAACAAGGATACAATCAACCACGGGCAAGACCAAGCAATATGATGAAATGACAATATGCTATGCGGGATGCGATGCGGGATGCAAAATGCAAGATATGACAGGAAATGCATGAACCTGGCATCAACTTGGAAAACCAAGTGTGCCACTGGATAGAGGGGATGAAATCGCTTGAAAACGATATAAAGATCATTGGAATCGGAGCTACGGTTTAGAAATGGCAAGCGTTTTAAGATATGACACCGGTCTGCGATTTACAGCAAGTAGGCATCTAAATGCAACGAAATGAACATGCTACAGCCACCAAACATGAAAACAAAATACATGGCAGTGATGTACACAAGATGGTTGACAAAACACTAGCACTGAGCCATAGGCAAATTCATCCATTAAGAGGTTCAAACAAGCACGGCTAAAACGCAAATGCAAAACAGATTTCAGACTCAGTGAAATTAACACTAGTCTGAAATTTCAGATCACGATGCTCTCTTCGGAGCAGCAAAACAACATGATAGAAAACCTGAACATGACAAGCAAGAACATGGCATGGAGCTACTCAACAAGCTTAACAAAACACCCAAAGTGACCTGGGGCCAAAAGGGTTCACAAAATACTCTACCGAGCTCACGAACATCGCTCGAACACAATCAGTTTTCAGACTTAGTGAAAACTGAGACATGCTGAAATTTAACTCACGAAGGCATGTAAACGAGCTCGATGCACTCACTATGGTGCAAGTCATGGCAAGGAAAACATATAACCAGCAAGAAGGCACAAAGTGCTAGCTACCCATGGCAAGAACGAAGGCATAGCATGCATGGAACACTAACGGTAGCATCGGCAAAATCGCAAACAAGTTGACGATCTGCCCAGATTAACAACGAAGCAAAAGTTGAGCTCGATTGAGTCAACCTAGAGCACTCCACAAATGCCAACAAAGACATGGATGGATAGAGCATGACATAAATATCTAAACTCCCTTACTGATCATCCTCAAAATAGGCACGGATCACTAGGAAACAAGCTGGACATATAGCATCATGAACTAAAATATCCCAGACTTAGTGAAAATCACTAAGTCCCTGAAATCTGCAATCTCAGGTACCTCTCTTCGCAAGCTTGCACAAGACCACACACACATCCTAAAAATGCATGGGTAGCACCTCTGGAAACAAGACAAAATGCTTCACAATACATCCCAAAGGGGCACAGGCATATCATGCACGAATTAAACATAGCAAAAATGACAAAAGTGCATGATGAACTAACGGATCTGCAATTTAACTCACGAAGCCTCCTTCTAAAAGCATTTTGGGTATCAAGATGACCTCAAATGCAAATGATGCAATGGAATGAAATGATGTACATGTCGAGTCGAAGATTTTGATATATCATATGCCCAAAACGGATCTACGGTTGCGGAGATACAAGCAGTCAAAGAATGCATAAAAATCTGGGAGATTAGGGTTTCGGGGAGAGGTCAACCTAGCCCAGATCCAGATCTGGATCGGCACGCTTCCCGAGGCGGCGCCGGAGACACTGTTCGCCGGAGAGGAAAGGGACGCCGGGCTCCGGGAGGTCGCCGGAGAGGGGGCCAGGCGTGGAGGAGGCGGTGGCCGACGACGAGACGGCGAGGGGCGGCGCGGCCGGGGTCGCCGTGGCCG
>NC_057812.1:630352043-630375242 GCF_018294505.1 Triticum aestivum | reverse complement strand
AGCTGCCAGCCGATGTTTCATCTATATTAAGGCCAACTGGGAAAGACTACAATAAAAGCTGACCATAGGATAGAAAAATAGAAAAATGAATCTGGAGCATCGGATGTCCAATGGGCGCTTTAGATCAGGCACATGGGAACTGGTGGGAGGGTCTTTATTGTATACAGAAATTACTCAGGGAGCTTTCTGCAAAAGTACAGAGATTTCACCAGCCTAACATTTCAAATCTGAAGCATCCATTAAGGATCCAACGGCTCCAGATTCGTTTTTCTATTCTTCTATCCTTTGCCCAGCTTCTATTGTAGTCTTTCCCAGGCCAACTCCACCGCGCGACCCCAAACGGACGTCCGTTTTGCCCGGTTTTTGTCCCTTTGGGTAGGGATTTGGGGTCGTGTTAGGGCCTGTCCAGGGATGCGGTGGCCGTGCACCCAGCGCGCGGAAGCATCCCGGCCGCATCCTGTCCGCGTATTATTTCTTTGCAAGTCCTTAACTTTATTTCATCATTCATTTTTGGTACATGAAAAATACATCATCACATTTTGACTAGCAAAGTAAGACCAAAGAAAACAAGAACCACAAGAATACATTTTAGAAGATACCCAACTTCCATAACTGCTCCCTTGAGTTGGGTTAGGGCCTTCTCGATGCACTCGTTGTTGATCTGTGGAGGAGGAGGCTCGATCTGGCATCCTCCTTTCTTCTTCAAGCCAGAAGTCGATGTTGCTTCCTCCTCACACCTAGTCTCGTGTCTAGCCTCTAATCTAGCAACAAGTGCACTTGTCTCATTCACAGCCTCTATGCTAGCTAAAAGTGCACGAACATGTACTAAATTTCGCTCTATCAATATATCGATGTACTCTTCTTCCCAATACCAAAACTTGCATCCGTTCTACACAACAAAATTTGAAGTTAGCACAACTAGTTAAATCTAGAGCACAAACCGAAGCTAAAAAAAGAGCATACCCCATCGTTTAAGCACTTGATGAACACCCATCCGGGATGTTCCGGTGTTGTAGACACACGGCGCACGACCATCCTTGGACAGTGGTCGCACTTAATGAGTGGCAACGGTGTGCCGGCAAGCTTTTGGGCAAGCACCGAGCCCGGCCGACCGCCATTCGTGTATCTGCCGGTGGACCACCGACGGTGCAGATCCGAGCGGCTAGAGGAGGAGCCACTGCCTGCATGTGGCCTTGCGGCCCTGCCAGGGCCTTCCGGCGAGGCGCCCGGCCAGTCCATGCCGCGGCCCGGCCTCCCACAGCCGGCCGAGCTCAAGACCGACCGGATCCGCCCCAAAACCGGCCGGCGGGTGCGCAAACAGGTGGCCGTGGTCGCGTCCGAGCCCGGCGCCGAGGGGAAGGGGTTGGGCAAGCTCGCGTCCGAACTGCACGGCTGCAATGGCAGCGGCGGTGGCGGCAGCAGTGACGGGAAGAGTGGGGAAGAGTGGAGGGGGTGCGGCCGGAGGGAGGGAGGGACGGATAGAAAAAGGCCCGTCTTGTGCCACCGACGGGTAGGCCAGGGGAGGACACGCGCAGACGACCCGCGTGTCCGCATGGTGTCAGTTTCACTCCAAAAGCGGCGCAAGTTTGGGCCGGGAATGGGTCGAAAGCGGACACAAAACGGACAAAAGTCCGTTTGCTCTCACGCGCTGGGCCGCCTTTTTTGTCTCTTTTACCCCAAACGGACGGGGCCGGACAGGATAGGGTCGTGCGATGGAGTTGGCCTAATACCCGAGGAACGAATGGGTCCAAGCCAAAACTGTGCGACCCAAAACATGTACCAGGCGCTGGTTGGGCCACATCACACAACGCATGCAAAGTGTACATGTGCCGGTTTTCACGTCGGGTACGAGCAACGATGGAACAAGTACCCGATGTAGGGGGGCAGTTGGACCATAACATGAGTTAAGCGTACCAACTCTATGCAGTATATGCCTCGCGTATTGCTGCTATATTAGAGCGTGGGGCCCATTGGATCAATCACGATGCATGCAGCGCATGGCATGGATAAAGTGCCCTAATGTCGCCGTGCACTAAAAGTGTGCTCCGTCTATTTTTATCTCTATATTAGATTATAAGAACGGGTGAAAGGATGGATAGCACGTCGATGAGTTAGTTGATTGACTTGTGAGGAGCTAGTGAGAAAATGCTAGAAGAATATGTATTTATTTCTTACAATACTAGGTATAATAGGCCAGTAATCCCCCCTACATGTGTTTTAGTCTGTGAAGCAGATTTTTTTTAACATAATCACATTGTTTTTCTGCTTTGATGATTGATTTTCGCACATGTAAACAATCATGTAGTTACTTACAGTTAGAGTTCATGCACCATACATTCGTCTTATTCGCTTAGTTATTGCCTCCATTATTTATTGTTGGGAGGCCTGATTTAGTGTACAAGGAAAAGGAAATGCTATCATAGCTATACTTGCCGAGTCACATATAGTGACCGATGGTGGTGGATCAGAGTTGGAATTCAAAAGGGTTGGTGTGGTTGCAGTTACCGAACGACTGGTCGAGAGCGAAGCAACAGAGGACGCTGGCCAAGGACATGGTCGCGGATGACACATCTTGCTCGATTTCCCCGACGACCCAGGGTTGGTTGCATCCTGCATGACCTCATGTTGTTCATGAGAGTTTTGTGATGTTCTTTTTGTAGAAAATTTTGTGATCTTAACTCACGAGACATTTGACGTGATACTATGTGGCTTTAAATGCAATCTGCAATGCAGAGCAAACAGAGTGAACAAGCCAAGAACATGCAAGTCAGTCCGTCAGTGTCATACCTTTATTTTTGTAATTCTATTATGCTATATAGTTAGTATAGGATCATCAAATATTTAGGATATGTTTTGGAAATATAATTTCGTGAAATTGAATGTGTAACATGTTCAGAGGAGAGGAGACGATGCTATCGTACATATGACTACAAGTCAGAAGATGTTATACGCATGCCACAGAAGATTTCATTGCATCAAGCAAACAAACTTCAAATGTGCATGCCACTTTTTTTGGATACCCATTACTGAATTTCCCTGACTATATTTGACCTCTTATGTTCTTGCATCAGATTTTTTTACCAGATTTTAGAATATGACGCAAGGTGGACATCACTACCACCGTTGATGAGGGCACAAAGGAATATAAACGGCAATACATGTGGGGTACTGTGTTGAAATAAAGGATGAAGGCAATTGTGTATTGGCGAGGAGGGATAGGTTGTGATACGTTTTCTTCTTCCGCTGCAACGCACAGACATTTTTGCTAGTAAATGTAAATTATGGATCGATCATGAACTATTAATTTCACTAGTCGCCAACCCGTGCATTCGCATGGTCTAGCATGCAATACAATTTTCTATGGTAGGAGAATCAACAATAGTTTTTTGTGCTATGACTTGCCTCCTATAAAATAAAAGAACTAAAACACATAACAAAACTAAAGGTAGAACTGTACACATATTTAGTACTTATATACATTGACGATTTGAAAACTTCACATGCACATGTGCGATATAAACATGACATTACTTGTAAAATAGTTGGTAATAATACAATATTGGCTCTATACAAATACTTATTTCTCTTAATATATGACATTGTGATAATATTATTAACGGTTGATTTGCATATCACGAACAGTAATTTCCATTTTTATTATGTATTGAAATTTAATATAGAAATATTTGATGCTGATTGTTTTGCTTGAAAATTTAATGTAAAGACTGGACACAATTCTCCATTCGCATGGGGAAATATCATGTTTCATATTTTTTGAATGTCATGGTCACTATTTTAGTTATATTTTAAAATACTTAAACTAATTAAGTCCTGGCTTGTGTCTTGTCTTTCAATCGTTGCAGTAAATCTACATAGGTTTTTTTTTTGTTAAAAAACATTGTTTTCAGTTTTCTTCAGTACAAAAGATTAATAATTTCTAACTATTATGTCATGCGGTCTGGGATGGTTATAATTCAAGCAAACTTTTACTAATAGTACTCAAATATAGTAATACATGATATGTGTTTGATATAATTTAACTTGACTGCACAATATTATTCTGGAAAAGTGTGTAAATATTATTGGTTAATAATTAATGGTTCTACAATATTCTTACATATATAAAGTTGGGTTTGGAGATCTGTTGTATTATCATATGTTTTCTTCCTAAATATTGCAAATTTGATTTTGTGCTAATCACTAATTCTAAATTATTTAGTTGGAAAAGGAAGTTACACATTGGAATAAACATTCTCTAACTTCATAAGTTTATCCACAAAAAATGCTACATATTCTCCCTAAATATGTAATATACAATCTACGAATAAAAATAGGGCCCTTTTATAAATTTGCATGATCTAAAAAGAGCAAGGCCAACTGTAGGATCTAGAAGTAGATGTGTCTAGAGGGGGGGTGATTAGACACTTAGTGCTAAAGTTGCAATTTATAGGCCTTTTTGGTTTGAGTGGAGTTTTAGGCACAATTTCAACATATACAATACATATCAAGCAAGCATGCAAAGAGTATATGAGCAGCGGAATATAAAGCATGCAACTTGCAAGAATGTAAGGGGAAGGGTTCAGAGAATTCAAACGCAATTGGAGACATGGATGTTTTTCCCGTGGTTCGGATAGGTGGTGCTATCCTACATCCACGTTGATGGAGACTTCAACCCACGAAGGGTAACGGTTGCGCGAGTCCACAGAGGGCTCCACCCACGAAGGGTAATGGTTGCGCGAGTCCACGGAGGGCTCCACCCACGAAGGGTCCACGAAGAAGCAACCACCCACGAAGGGTCCACGAAGAAGCAACCTTGTCTATCCCACCATGGCCATCGCCCACGAAGGACTTGCCTCACTAGCGGTAGATCTTCACAAAGTAGGCGATCTCCTTGCCCTTACAAACTCCTTGGTTCAACTCCACAATCTTGTCGGAGGCTCCCAAGTAACACCTAGCCAATCTAGGAGACACCACTCTCCAAGAAGTAACAAATGGTGTGTAGGTAATGAACTCCTTGCTCTTGTGCTTCAAATGATAGTTTCCCCAACACTCAACTCTCTCTCATAGGATTTGGATCTGGTGGAAAGAAGGTTTGAGTGGAAAGCAACTTGGGGAAAGCTAGAGATCAAGATTCATATGGTAGGAATGGAATATCTTGGCCTCAACACATGAGTAGGTAGTTCTCTCTTAGAAATAGGATGCTGGAAGTGTAGGCTTAGTCTGATGGCTCTCTCAAAGAATGAAGAGGAGGTGGAGGGGTATATATAGCCTCCACACAAAATCCAACCGTTACACATGATTTACCAATCTCGGTGGGACCGAATCAACAAACTTGGTCAGACCGAAATAGGAAACCTAGTGACCGTTAGAGATTTTCGGTGGGACCGACTGGATCAACTCGGTGGGACCGATGTGCTAGGGTTAGGGTAAATCCAAAACTCGGTTTGACCGATTACTCAAACTCGGTGGGACCGATTTGGGTAATAAGTGAAACAGAGAGTTGGCCAAGCAAACTCGGTGGGGCCGATTGCATATCTCGGTGGGACCAAAAATATTGCAATAGGTAACAGAGAGTTTGCAAGCCCATCTCGGTGAGACCGAGATCCCGTCGGTGAGACCGAACTAATTAGGGTTTCTGGCAGTGGCTATGACAGGTGAAACTCGGTGGCGCCGGATAGGAATAATCGGTAGTTCCGAGTTTGGCTTTGGGTTTAGGTCATATGTGGAAGTGGAAAAGTAGCTGAGGATTTTGGAGCATATCATTAAGCACATGAAGCAAGAGGCTCATTAAGCAACACCTCATCCCTCGATAGTATTGGCTTTTCCTATGGACTCAATGTGATCTTGGATCACTAAAATGTAAAATGAAGAGTCTTGAGCTTGAAGCTTTAGCCAATCCTTTGTCCTTAGCATCTTGAAGGAGTTCCCACAACCTTTAGTCCATGCCACTCCATTGTTGAACTTATCTAAAACATGCTAGATAGAAATGTTAGTCCAACAAGAGATATGTTGTCATCAATTATCAAAACCACCTAGGGAGCACTTGTGCTTTCAATCTCCCCCTTTTTGGTAATTGATGGCAACATACATCAAAGCTTTAGATAAAGATATAAAGAACAGCAAGTAAAGCTTTGGAAGGACATGTAACAAGCATAGGCTCCCCCTACATGTATGCACTCATGTAAATATGAAATATAGAGGCATGTGAGATCATAACCATGACAGAGTAGGCAATGTGTTACATGTATCTTGGCCATATGCATCAGAGCAAAAGATTATCAAGGAAAATACCTTCATGCTCATGAGTCCTTCTTGCAAACAGTATGTACATAAGCAAGAACTCCTCATACTCATGATTTTGATGCATATACTTACTTTGTGGTCTTGAGTTGGCTTAGGATGGAATGAACCTGCACAAACAAAGTTAGATAACACAGGTACATCCACTAGCTAGAGCAAACAAAAGAAACCACAAGAATACCAAGACTGGGATGACATGTAGAGAGTGAGTACAAGGTACCACATTGGATTCAACATGTCCCCAAGAATAAAGATATGCAATGAATTTGACTGATTTCTTTCCCTTAGGTGTCTTGCTCCCCCTGAATCTTACATGGGATATTGGGAGAAGATAGGGAACAGAAAATCAGAGCTGAAAGATACAAATGGATAGAACTTAATGCAAATACATGTCTTTCCCCCAAAAAGGCATGTGACATCTCTCCTCTTGAACATCAAGCATCAAGCATCTGGGACATATGGGATCCTTGAGTATTCTCTCCCCCTGGAAGTCTCTCTCCCCCTTAATACTTTCTCTCTTGTAGGTTTGGTCCTTGAGACTTTTTCTCTCCCTTGATGTGATCTCTCTCTCCTACAAGCTTTGATGTGATCTCTCTCTCCCCCTTTGACATCAATTTCCAAGAAGGGCTTTCTGGAATCCGTCGTATAGGTTTGGTCCTTGAGACTCAGCACAAAGCAATGGATAAAACTGTGATGCTTGTAGAGGACAAGATTCATTGAGTAGAGCTGGATCAGAAGAAATATAGAACAAGTGGCGAACTGTTTTTCCTGTTGCGAAGTCGGTGGCACCGAGTGGTATGTTTCGGTGGCACCGAAAAGATTCGGTTGGACCGAAAATTACAAGTCGGTGAAACCGAGTTCACACAGAGAAAAACACTTGTCACCTTAGCTCACTAGACATGTAGGATCTCACAAAGATTTGCAATGAATTACCTGAAGGATTTGCAAGGAATTGAATGCAGAAAATGCAGAACAAAAACAAAGAGAAAAGAGAAGAAACTGAAAGATCTAGATGAAGTTTTTTTTTGAAAAAGAGAAAGAAAATAAACATGCATGAGACAAATGCAATAACACAGAAAAGAACACAAGAGAACTTCATCTAGAGTTGGGCGGTGACATAGTCACCTATGTTAGAGTATATTGACTTAGGAGTCAAGTGAGAACACTTGATCATAGGTCATACTCATCGTTTAAGCTCAAAATGGGGTTACCATTTTTCGTTTAAGCATCTTGATGTATTCACATCTTGTTGAGTTGCTTTGACTCATGCCTTGGAGTAAAGCTTCTTTAAGATGGAATAACATACCTTGGGTGGTAGTGTGGTTCTTGCTCATGTAATTGAACTTGTGTGGGTGCTCAAGGTTGATGTAGCTCATCAAGAGTTGGGAGCACCACTTGGAGTTTGAGTTCATCTACCTACATGGGTTAGTTCTTGCAAGGAAGAGCACTTGTGTATCCAAAAATGACAATCATGAAGCTCAACATAGAATTTGTCAAAGGATATGTTTGAATGGTTTTGTGCTTCCTTGTCTTCAACCACCATTGTGTAGAGTCTTGGTGATGTAGAGATTGCTCAAGATGTGAGTGAGTCGCAATCTCATGGAATTAGATTCAACCAAGCACCTACATGGGTTAGACAACATGCAAGGTGCAAATATATCCAAGACATAAGATAGTTATCATAAGAGATATATCATGGATTAGTCATAAGCTCATGTCTTGCATGTATCCAATGGAGCTTCTACTCCAAGTTCGAAGCATCAATGATGTTCAATTCTCCTCTCAACCTGCAAAACACTTTCTCATCAAGAGGTTTAGTAAATATATCCGCTAATTGCTTATTGGTGCGAACATGCTTAAGATCAATGTCACCCTTAGCAACATGATCTCGAATGAAATGATGACGAACTTCAATATGCTTAGTTCGAGAATGTTGTACAGGATTATGACCAATTTCGATAGCACTTTCATTGTCACAAAGCAGTGGAACATGTTTCACATAAATCCCATAATCTTTAAAATTTGGGTCATCCAAAGTAATTGAGCACAACATGAACCAGCAGCAATGTATTCCGCTTTGGCGGTGGATAAGGATACCGAGTTTTGTTTCTTGGAAGACCAAGACACAAGAGATCTACCAAGAAATTGACAAGTACCCAAAGTGGACTTTCTATCAACCTTATCTCCGGCATAATCCGAGTCAGAATAGCCAATAAGATCAAAAGAAGACCTCTTAGGATACCAAATGCCAAAATTTGGTGTATGGATTAAATATCTCACTATCCTTTTCACAGCCTTAAGATGACATTCTTTAGGAGCAGCTTGATATCGTGCACACATGCACACACTTAGCATAATATCGGGACGTGAAGCACATAGGTATAACAATGAACCAATCATAGAGCGATAAACCTTTTGATCAACCGGTTCACCATCTTTGGTCAAATCATTATGTCCACTAGTAGGCATGGGTGTAGACATACCTTTGCATTCTTGCATATTGAACTTCTTGAATAAGTCCTTGGTGTACTTCGTTTGAGAGACAAATGTACCTTCCTTAGTTTGCTTGATTTGCAAACCGAGAAAGAATTTGAGTTCACTCATCATAGACATCTCAAACTTCTCTGACATTAGCTTTCCAAACTTTTCACTAAAGAGAGGGTTAGTTGAACCAAATATGATAGCACCGACATAAATTTGGCATACAAATAGTTATCCATTAACCCTTTTAGTAAAAAGAGTAGAATCAATTTTACCAATTTCAAAACCACTTGTAATAAGGAACTTGGTCAAGCATTTATACCATGCTCTAGGAGCTTGTTTAAGACCATAAAGAGCTTTGTGAAGTTTGTAAACATGATTTGGTTTCTTAGGATTGATAAAGCCGGGAGGTTGTTTGACATAAACTTCCTCCTCTATTTCACCATTTAGAAAATCACTTTTAATGTCCATTTGGTACAAGGTGATATTATGGTGATTAGCATAGGCAAGTAAGATGCGAATGGACTCAAGTCTAGCAACGGGAGCATATGTCTCACCATAGTCCATACCTTCGACTTGTGTGTACCCTTGGGCGACGAGACGTGCTTTGTTGTGAACCACTTGTCCATCTTCATCTTGCTTGTTGCGAAACACCCATTTGGTACCAATGATGTTGTGGTTGTTGTCAGGCTTCTCAACCAATGTCCAAACTTGGTTTCTCTCAAAATTGTGTAGCTCTTCATGCATAGCGTTTATCCAATCCGGATCTTCCAATGCTTCTTCAACCTTCATAGGTTCAATGCTAGAGATGAATGAATAGTTTTCACAAAAGTTAGCTAAATGAGTTTTTGAGCGAGTGATTCTCCCGATTTGTATATCATTGAGGATTTGCTCGACGGGATGATCTTTGGCAATTCTTGCTCGAACTCGTGAGAGCTTTTGCTTGGGTCTTCGTTGAACATCTTCTTCATCTTGTTCTTCTTCTTGGCCTTCTTCATTGTTGACGTCGTCGTTCTCTTGTCGTGGTGGAGAAAGAGGTTGTTGATGTTCGTCTTGATGCATTTCCTTGTCTTCTTCATCTTGGTGTGTCCCACTTGTGGATGCTTCCGTGTCGATTCTTGGTTCACCTTGTCGTGAAGTAGAAGCTTCCACTTGGACGGATGAAGTACTCTCCTTCACCTCCGTTGGACGAATTTTGCCAATGGACAAGTCTTGGATTGCTTCTGAAGGGTCTTTGTCTCCTACATCAATTGGCAATTGCTCTACTTGCGAGCCATTAGATTCATCAAACTTCACATCTACCGTCTCTTCAACCTTTTGGGCGAAATTGTTGTAGACACGGTAAGTGTGAGAGTTTGAGCCATAACCAAGTAGAAAACCATCATGAGATTTAGGGGCAAACTTTGAACGACGATGCTTATCAAGAATGTAGCACTTTGAGTCGAGTACTCGAAAGTAGCCAACTTGGGGTTTGTTACCGGTGAGAAGCTCGTATGCCGTCTTGCCGAGTAGCTTGTGAAGATATAAGCGATTTGTTGCGTGACAAGCTGTCTCAACCGCTTCTGCCCAAAAGTGCTTCGGTGTCTTGTATTCATCAAGCATCGTTCTTGCCATTTCGATGAGCGTCCGGTTCTTCCTCTCAACAACTCCATTTTGTTGAGGTGTGTACGTAGCCGAGAACTCATGTGAAATCCCTTCTTCATCAAGAAAGGTGTCCACATTTGCGTTCTTGAACTCCGTTCTGTTGTCACCCCGAACCTTCTTGATCTTCACGTCAAACTGATTTTGGGCCTTCCTAGCGAAGTTTCTGAAGATCTTCTGGACCTGCGACTTGTCATTAAGAAAGAACACCTATGTAAATCTTGAAAAATCATCAACTATAACTAGACCAAAAGAATTTCCACCGAGACTCTTGTAGGCGTTGGGACCAAAAAGATCCATATGAAGTAGCTCGAGTGGCCTTCTTGTGGTCATGATGTTCTTCACGGGATGCCTTCCTCCAACCTGTTTACCTGCTTGACAAGCACTGCAAAGTCTATCCTTATCAAATATGACATCGTTAACTCCAAGGATATGATTTCCTTTAATAAGCTTGTCAAGGTTTCTCATGTCAACGTGACCTAGTCGTCTATGCCACAACCAACCTTTTGAGGATTTAGCAACAAAGCAAGTTTTAGGTTGTGCCTTTTTAGAGAAATCAACAATGTAAAGATCACCTCTACGCATACCGGTAAAGACCATTTTATGATTGTCTCGATGAAATACTTGGCAATCTACCTCAGTAAATAGGACATTCAAACCGAAATCAGCAAGTCTAGATACTGAAAGTAAGTTGTAGCCGAGAGATTCAACGAGAATGACATTTTGAATGGAACTATCATGTGAGATGGACACCTTACCAAGGCCAACCACTTTACCCTTTGAATTATCACCAAAGGTGACATATTTTCGAGGGCCGTCATTTTCAGCAAGCTCACGAAACATCTCTTCATCTCCGGTCATATGATCAGTACATCCACTATCAAGAACCCATTCCTTTCCTCCTGATTCATATCCCCGAAGATTTGCCATAAGACCAAAATGTCTCATTGCATCATCAAGATCGAAGTCACTATCATCACCATCATCATAGTATCCATGTTCATCATGATCTTGTGACTCATCATTTCCTAGAGAGGGTAATTCATTAGATAACTGATCATCAAAGTGGTTACTTTTATGAATTCTTATAGCTTCGAATATGATATCGCTAATGATTCCAACATCTCCTTTAGCATGCTTAAGATTGGTAAGTTCAAATAGACAATTGCCAAAACTAGGATCACTAGAGTTCATCTTACTCAAGGCAATAGATTTATGGAGAATTTCATCCAAAGTTTTCAAGGAATGATCGGGAAATCGTTCCTCAAGAAATTTCCATATAGTATAGGCACAATTAAGAGTAGGCAAACTAGCAATCAAATTTTTGGGCAATCCTCTAATGATGAGCTCAATAGTTCTAAGATTGCGAATCATGTCAATATCTTCATCTAGGGTAGGATGCAAAGGATCAATATGAGGTGCACAAGGGCTAGCAATATACTTGTTCAAATGATATTGATTGAAAATTACAAGCATCTCATTTTTCACTCATGAAAATACTCTCCATCAAGAATAGGCACTCTATGTCTAAGACTCCCTAAGGTAGACATATCCATCTTCCTCCAATGGTGATTACACCAAGGCAATGGAGACCAAAGCTCTGATACCACTTGTAGGATCTAGAAGTAGATGTGTCTAGAGGGAGGGTGATTAGACACTTAGTGCTAAAGTTGCAATTTTTAGGCCTTTTTGGTTTGAGTGGAGTTTTAGGCACAATTTCAACATACACAATACATATCAAGCAAACATGCAAAGAGTATATGAGCAGCGGAATGTAAAGCATGCAACTTGCAAGAATGTAAGGGGAAGGGTTCGGAGAATTCAAACGCAATTGGAGACATGGATGTTTTTCCCGTGGTTCGGATAGGTGGTGCTATCCTACATCCATGTTGATGGAGACTTCAACCCACGAAGGGTAACGGTTGCGCGAGTCCACGGAGGGCTCCACCCACGAAGGGTAATGGTTGCGCGAGTCCACGGAGGGCTCCACCCACGAAGGGTCCACGAAGAAGCAACCACCCACGAAGGGTCCACGAAGAAGCAACCTTGTCTATCCCATCATGGCCATCGCCCACGAAGGACTTGCCTCACTAGCGGTAGATCTTCACAAAGTAGGCGATCTCCTTGCCCTTACAAACTCCTTGGTTCAACTACACAATCTTGTCGGAGGCTCCCAAGTAACACCTAGCCAATCTAGGAGACACCACTCTCCAAGAAGTAACAAATGGTGTGTAGGTAATGAACTCCTTGCTCTTGTGCTTCAAATGATAGTCTCCCCAACACTCAACTCTCTCTCATAGGATTTGGATCTGGTGGAAAGAAGGTTTGAGTGGAAAGCAACTTGGGGAAAGCTAGAGATCAAGATTCATATGGTAGGAATGGAATATCTTGGCCTCAACACATGAGTAGGTAGTTCTCTCTCAGAAATTGGATGCTGGAAGTGTAGGCTTAGTCTGATGGCTCTCTCAGCGAATGAAGAGGAGGTGGAGGGGTATATATAGCCTCCACACAAAATCCAACCGTTACACACGATTTACCAATCTCGGTGGGACCGAAACAACAAACTCGGTCAGACCGAAATAGGAAACCTAGTGACCGTTAGAGATTTTCGGTGGGACCGACTGGATCAACTCGGTGGGACCGATGTGCTAGGGTTAGGGTAAATCCAAAACTCGGTTTGACCGATTACTCAAACTCGGTGGGACCGATTTGGGTAATAAGTGAAATAGAGAGTTGGCCAAGCAAACTCGGTGGGGCCGATTGCATATCTCGGTGGGACCGAAAATATTGCAATAGGTAACAGAGAGTTTGCAAGCCCATCTCGGTGAGACTGAGATCCCATCGATGAGACCGTACTGATTAGGGTTTCTGGCAGTGGCTATGATAGGTGAAACTCGGTGGCGCCGGATAGGAATAATCGGTAGGTCCGAGTTTGGCTTTGGGTTTAGGTCATATGTGGAAGTGGGAAAGTAGCTGAGGATTTTGGAGCATATCATTAAGCACATGAAGCAAGAGGCTCATTAAGCAACACCTCATCCCTCCTTGATAGTATTGGCTTTTCCTATGGACTCAATGTGATCTTGGATCACTAAAATGTAAAATGAAGAGTCTTGAGCTTGAAGCTTTAGCCAATCCTTTGTCCTTAGCATCTTGAAGGAGTTCCCACAACCTTTAGTCCATACCACTCCATTGTTGAACTTATCTGAAACATGCTAGATAGAAATGTTAGTCCAACAAGAGATATGTTGTCATCAATTATCAAAACCACCTAGGGAGCACTTGTGCTTTCACCAACCATAAAAGAGCATAAGTAGGAAGGAGTCGTGTTCAGTATTGTATGGTTGGAAACAATGGACTGGAGATGGTACCAAACATTTATTGAGGATACCATTGCAAATATGTAGAAACAACTTGAGTCATCGGTTACTCTCATTTTGTTATCCTTTGGAACGAAAAAACTTTTCAGAAACATATTGAACCATTTAAAAACAGAAGGTGTAAACTATTCGGTGAATCAAAGAGGCAGATGGATTTTTTAATTTTTTTGCAGAAACTTGTAGAAGGATGAACCAATAATTCAACACATGCTCTAAACATGTGTTCCAACACTAGTAGAAAAGGGGGCTTTCGTTCGGGCCTGGCCAGCCCATTAGTCCCGGTTCTGCCACGAACCGGGACCAATGGATGCATTCGTCCCGGTTCGTGAGCCCAGGGGGCCGGCCGGGGCCTCGTGGGCATTGGTCCCGGTTCGTCTGGGCCCATTTATCCCAATTCTTGGCACGAACGGGGACCAATGGGCCTCGCTTATAGCCCACAAACATAGGTCCCGGTTCTTGGCTCGAACCGGGACAGAAGGCTGGGCTTTAGTCCCGGTTCCAGAAACGAACCGGGACAAATGAGTTTCCTATATATACCCATCGCCGGCGAGCAGAGCACTCCACAGTGCTCTGTTTTTTGCTGGCCGGCGAGGAAGGGCATTTGGGTGCTCTAGCTCACCTCTTATGCATGTGAGGTGTTCGATGAAATGCCCGAGCCACATTAGTTAAGCTTTCTCCTCTCGAAGCTCGACCTCAGAGCTCCATTTTTTTCCCGAGATTTGTCTAGGTTTAGCGGTCCGTCACGCTCCGTCTCGCCTTCACCGCCGTCGATCGCCCGCGCCGATCTCGTCGCCGGCACCACCGTGGTGAGCCTCTTGTTCTTATATTCTTTCTGAAAGAAAAAAAATCTTACTTTAGATAGATACTTGTCTAATTTTCTTACTTTTGACACACATAATTATATATAATGCACGCAGATGAACCGGCAATGGATGTACGGTGACAGACACACCTCCAAGTACATTAAGAGCGTGCGTAAATTTCTCGAAGTGGCTGAGGCAAACAAGCAGAATGGTTTTATGTGTTGTCCATGCCCTAATTGTGGGAATACGAGGACTTACTCTGACAAGAAAATCCTTCACACCCACCTACTTTATAAGGGTTTCATGCCACACTATAATGTTAGGACGAAGCACGAAGAAATAGGGGTTATGATGGAAGACAACGAAGAAGAAGAGGACGATGACAACTATGTGCCCCTGAATACAGTGATGCTGCAACGGGGGAAGCTGAAGATCAAGAGGAACCATATGATGTGCCCGATATTGATCTCCTCCGGGTCATTGTTGATGCAAGGGAAAAGTGCGAAAGTGAAAAGGAGAAGCTGAAGTTCGATCGCATGTTAGAGGATCACAAAAAGGGTTGTACCCCAATTGCGAAGATGGCAACACAAAGCTCGGTACCATGCTGGAATTGCTGCAGTGGAAGGCAGAGAAAGATGTGCCTGACAAAGGATTTGAGAAGCTACTGAAAATATTTAAGAAGAAGCTTCCAAAGGATAACAAATTGCCCGACAGTACATACACAGCAAAGAAGGTCGTATGCCCTCTAGGATTGGAGGTGGAGAAGATACATGCATGCCCTAATGACTACATCCTCTACCGCGGTGCGTACAAGGATTTGAACGCATGCTCGGTATGCGGTGCATTGCGGTATAAGATTAGACGAGATGACCCTGGTGATGTTGAGGGCGAGCCCCGCAGGAAGAGGGTTCCTGCGAAGGTGATGTGGTATGATCCTATAATACCACGGTTGAAATGACTGTTCAGAAACGAAGAGCAGGCCAAGTTGATGCGATGGCACAGTGAGGACCGTAAGAAAGACGGGAAGTTGAGAGCACCCGCTGACGGGTCGCGGTGCTGAAAAATCAAGAGAAAGTACTGGGCTCAGTTTGTAGGTGACCCAAGGAACGTATGGTTTGGTTTAAGCGCGGATGGCATTAATCCTTTCGAGGAGTAGAGCAGCAATCACAGCACCTGGCCCGTGACTCTATGTATGTATAACCTTCCTCCTTGGATCCGCATGAAGCGGAAGTTCATTATGATGCCAATTCTCATCCAAGGCCCTAAGCAACCTGGCAACGACATTGATGTGTACCTAAGGCCATTAGTTGAAGAACTTTTACAGCTGTGGAATGGAAACAGTGTACGTGCGTGGGATGAGCACAAAAAGGTGGAATTTAACCTACATGCGTTGCTGTTTGTAACCATCAACGATTGGCCTGCTCTCAGTAACCTTTCAGGACAGAAAAACAAGGGATACCACGCATGCACACACTGTTTAGCTGACACCGAAAGTATATACCTGGACAGATGCAGGAAGAATGTGTACCTGGGCCATCGTCGATTTCTCCCGACCAACCATCAATGTCGAAAGAAAGGCAAGCATTTCAAAGGCGAGGCAGATCACCGGAAGAAGCCCGCCATGTGTACCGGTGATCACGTACTTGATATGGTCTCTGATTTACACGTAATATTTGGAAAGGGTCCCGGCGGACTAGCTGTTCCGAATGACGCTGAGGGACGCGCACCCATGTGGAAGAAGAAATCTATATTTTGGGACCTACCCTACTGGAAAGTGCTAGAGATACGCTCTTCAATCGACGTGATGCACGTGACGAAGAACCTTTGCGTGAACCTGTTAGGTTTCTTGGGTGTGTATGGGAAGACAAAAGATACACCTGAGGCACGGGAGGACCTGCAACGTTTGAACGAAAAAGACGGCATGCCTCCAAAGCAGTATGAAGGTCCTGCCAGCTACGCTCTTACCAAAGAAGAGAAGGAAATCTTTTTTGAATGCCTGCTTAGTATGAAGGTCCCGACTAGCTTCTCGTCGAATATAAAGGGAATAATAAATATTCCAGAGAAAAAGTTCCAGAACCTAAAGTCTCATGACTGCCACGTGATTATGACGCAACTACTTCCGGTTGCATTGAGGGGGCTTCTACCGGAAAACGTCCGATTAGCCATTGTGAAGCTATGTGCATTCCTCAATGCAATCTCTCGGAAGGTGATCGATCCAGATATCATACCAAGGCTAAGGAGTGATGTGGCGCAATGTCTTGTCAGTTTCAAGCTGGTGTTCCCACCATCCTTCTTCAATATCATGACGCACGCCCTAGTTCATCTAGTCGACGAGATTGTCATTCCGGGCCCCGTATTTCTACACAATATGTTCCCCTTTGAGAGGTTCATGGGAGTCCTAAAGAAATATGTCCGTAACTGTGCTAGGCTAGAAGGAAGCATCTCATGGGCCATCAAACAAAGGATGTCATTGGGTTTTGTGTTGACTTCATTGCTGGCCTTAAGAAGATAGGTCTTCCTAAATCGCGGTATGATGGGAGACTGACTGGAAAAGGCACACTAGGAGCAGACTCAATAATACGCAGGGACGGGCATTCTTGGTCTCAAGCACAATACATAGTTCTATAGAACTCTACCTTGGTGACCCTGTATGTCGGTGAACACAAGAACAGTCTGCGCTCCAAACACCCGGAGCAGTGTGACAACTGGATTACATGTGAACACATCATGACTTTCAGCAGTTGGTTGGAAACACGTCTCAGAGGTGACAACACTGTTTGTGATGAGCTGTACTCATTGTCTAGGGGACCATCTTCGACTATATTGACTTACACTAGTAGAAAAAGGGTCAAACGTGAAGCACATTAGTGCCGGTTTGAATTTGAGCCGACACTAATGTGTACATTAGTGCCGGTTCCAATGGCTAGCCGAGCCGCTCTCATTAGTACCGGTTCGTGCCACGAACCGGTACTAAAGTGAGTGGTGGCAGGATGTTGTCAGTCCGGGGCCCCTCCTGCACCTTTAGTACCAGGTCGTATCACGAACCGGTACTAAAGGTCGTCCTACATAGACCCTTCGTCCACCCGAGCTCGCTCTGTTCTTCCCCTTTCCCCTCTCCTCTTTTGTTCTTTTCCCTCTTCCTCTCAACCTCATCACACATTTTTCCCAAGATTTGAAGGCCCCCATCCATTCAAATGATCACAAAGGTTAGCAACTTTTTCCTTTCATCTCTCATTGCTAGATTAGCTCGTGCAATGCTTTATATAGTGATTGATTTTTGAGTTTAGTAATTTGGGAGGAATTATATATATATGTGCTAGTATTTGATTTATATGCAATTTGAGGTCAAAAATAACACTTAGTTTGCACATGTAGGTGTGGTTTACTTAGTACCTTCTAAATCTCCGTCATAACCACCGTCAATCGCTCGCAACGTCCCGTCGCCGGCACCACCTTGTGGTGAGCCTCTTGTTCATGAAGTTTTATATAAAAAATTGATGTTTGTGTGATTTGGATATATAGTTACTCGTATAATTATCTTACCCATACGTTGTTTGTTATACATAGTGCCATGGTTTTGATATCCGTCCCCGTCGGCCCTCGTCCGGGTTATGATTCGGATGTGGTATATTCTCTTTTAGAACTATTCATTGCATTTCGTGTTTATGACAAATTATGCCCATCAAGTTGACATAGATATTTGTATGTAGGAGGTAGTTGAACCGGAAATTCCAACCGACCCTATTGTTGAGAGGTTAAATTTAGTTGAAAGAGAAAACGAGGATTTGAAGGAAAAATTGAAAAGAATTGAGGGGGGAGAAGATGGAATTGGAGTTGCATGTTGCCGATGTCGTCGATGATCACAAGATTAAGATGGAGAAAATGCGCTTGAAGATTAGAAAGATTAGAAAATATGCCATTCATAGTGAGGCTTGATATCATTATGCTGTTGGATCAATTGTTACCTTAGTTGCGATATTGCTCACATTTGTTGTTGCATTTAAATTCTTTAGCTAGAGAGTTATTTGTTTGTTGCATTTAAGTGTTGTATGATCTTTATGTATGAACTTTATGTATTGTATTAATTTGATGTTTTCGGTGTTGTGTATTGAAGATGAGCCGGCAATGGATGTACGATGACCAATGCTCTCCCAAGTTCATTAATGGCGTGCGTACTTTTATGCTTGTGGCTGAGGCAAACAAGCGAGCGGATGGTTTTATGCATTGTCTATGTGCTGGCTGTAAGAATGGTCACAATTACTCTACGTCAAGAACCATTCACGTCCACCTGTTTGGGTCCGGTTTCATGCCCCACTATAATGTTTGGACCAAGCATGGAGAAAGAGGGGTTATGATGGAAGACAATGAAGAAGAAGAGGACGACGACAGCTATCCTGGCCATGGGTTCCCTGAATACGATGATACAACAATGAGGGAAGAAGTTGAGCCGGTAATGCGGGAAGAAGCTGAGCCGACAATGCGGGAAGAAGCTGAAGAAGAGGCATCGGATGAGCCCGTTGATGATCTAGGTCGGGCCATTGCCGATGCAAAGAGAAACTGCGCAAGTGATTTGGAGAAGAAGAAGTTGCAGCGCATGTTAGAGGATCACAAAAAATTGTTGTACCCGAATTGCGTAGGTGACAAGAAAAAGCTAGGCACCACACTGGAATTGCTACAATGGAAGGCAGAGAATGGTGTATCTGACAAGGGATTTGGAAAGTTGCTGGTAATGATAAAGGATATGCTTCCAAAGGACAACGAATTGCCCGAGAGTACATACGAAGCAAAGAAGGATGTCTGCCCTCTAGGGTTAGAGGTGCAGAAGATACATGCATTCCCTAATGATTGCATCCTCTACCGCGGTGAGTACGAGGATTTGAACACTTGCCCGGTATGCGGTGCATTGCGCTATAAGATCAGCCGCGATGACCCTGGTGATGTCGAGGGCGAGCGCCCCAGGAAGAAGATTCCTGCCAAGGTGATGTGGTATGCTCCTATAATACCACGATTGAAACGTTTGTTCCAAAACAAAGAGCATGCCAAGGCGATGCGGTGGCACAGAGAAGACCGTAAGAAAGACGGAAAGTTGAGAGTACCTGCTGACGGGTCGCAGTGGAGAAAAATCGAAAGAAGTTACGGGAAGGAGTTTGCAGATGACGCAAGGAACGTATGGTTTGGTCTAAGCGCAGATGGCATTAATCCTTTTGGGGAGCAGAGAAGCAACCATAGCACCTGGCCTGTGACTCTATATTTGTATAACCTTCCTCCTTGGTTGTGCATGAAGCGGAAGTTCATTATGATGCCAGTGCTCATCCAAGGCCCTAAGCAACCCGGCAACGACATTGATGTGTACCTAAGGCCATTAGTTGAAGAACTCTTACAACTGTGGAATGGAATAGGTGTACGTGCGTGGGATGAGCACATGTGGGAAGAATTTGACCTAAGGGCGTTGCTGTTCGTGACCATCAATGATTGGCCTGCTCTCAGTAACCTTTCAGGACAGACAAACAAGGGATATCGCGCATGCACGCACTGTTTGGACGATACCGACAGTATATATTTGGCTAATTGTAAGAAGAATGTGTACCTGGGACATCGTCGATTTCTTCCGAGCAAGCATCCTGTAAGAAAGAAAGGCAAGCATTTCAAAGGTGAGGCGGATCACTGGATGAAGCCTCACCACCGTACTGGTGCTGATGTACATGATATGGTCAAGGATTTGAAGGTGGTCTTTGGAAAGGGTCCTGGTGGGCAACCTGTTCCGAATGACGCTGACGGACGCGCACCCATGTGGAAGAAGAAATCTATATTTTGGGACCTGCCCTATTGGAAAGACCTAGAGGTCCGCTCCGCAATCAACGTGATGCACGTGACGAAGAATCTTTGTGTGACCCTGCTTGGCTTCTTGGGCGTGTATGGGAAGACAAAAGATACACCTAAGGCACGGGAGGACCAGCAACGTATGCACGGAAAAGACGGCATACATCAGGTTCATGCAAGCTACGCTCTTACCAAAGAAGAGAAGGAAATCTTCTTTGAATGCCTGCCTAGTATTAAGGTACCGTCTGGCTTCTCGTCGAATATAAAGGGAATAATAAACATGGCAGAGAAAAAGTTCCAGAATGTAAAGTCTCATGACTGCCACGTGATTATGACGCAACTGCTTCCGATTGCATTAATGGGGCTTCTACCGGAAAACGTTCGATTGACCATTGTGAAGCTATGTGCATTTCTCAATGCAATCTCTCAAAAGGTAATCGATCCAGAAATCATACCAAGGTTAGAGAATGATTTGGTGCAATGTCTTATTAGTTTCGAGTTGGTGTTCCCACCATCCTTCTTCAACATCATGACGCATGTCCTAGTTCACCTATGCGAAGAGATTAACGTTTTGGGTCCTGTATTTCTACACAATATGTTCCCCTTTGAGAGGTTCATGGGAGTCTTAAAGAAATATGTTCATAACCGTGCTAGGCCAGAAGGAAGCATCTCCAAGGGCCATGAAAATTAGGAGGTCATTGAGTTTTGTATTGACTTTATTCCTGACCTTAAACCGATTGGTGTTCCTGAATCGCGGCATAAGGGCAGACTGGATGGAAAAGGCACGCTAGGAGGGGAACAAATAATATGTATGGACGGACATTCTCTCACTGAAGCACACTACACAGTTCTACAGAATTCCGCCTTGGTGGCTCCGTATATGGATGAACATAAGAATTTGCTACACTCCAAACGCCCGGAGCGGTCTGATGACTGGATTACACGTGAACAAACCAGGAGTTTCGCCAGCTGGTTGCAGACACGTACCATGCATGACACCTCTATTGAAGATGACATGTACTTGCTGTCCCAGTTACCATCTTCGAATATAATGACTTTCAAAGGGTACGAGATAAATGGTAATACATTTTACACGATCGCCCAAGATAAGAAGAGCACCAACCAAAATAGTGGTGTCCGCTTTGATGCAGAAACCAAGACGGGAAAGGAAACATATTATGGTTATATACAAGACATATGGGAACTTGACTACCGACATGGTTTGAAGGTCCCTTTTGTTTCGGTGCAAATGGGTCAATATGACACGAGGCGGGGTAACGGAAGACCCGCAGTACAGAATGACAACAGTGGATCTCAACAATCTTGCGTATGCAGACGAACCATTCGTCCTAGCCAATGATGTGGCACCGGTTTTCTATGTGAAGGACATGTCTACCAAGCCAAGAAAAAGAAAAGATAAGGAAGCGAATGCATCGTACGATGAGCCAAAGCAGCACATAGTTCTTTCTGAGAAGAGAAACATCGTGGGAGTGGATGACAAGACAGACATGTCAGAAGATTATGAAAAGTTTGATGAAATTGCTCCATTCACAGTGAATATTGACCCGAGCATCCCGTTAAATGATGAAGATTTTCCATGGTTACGGCGCAAAGGGACACACGCGAAGAAAAAGTTTCACACCCAAAGATCTGGGATGTGATCGGCTTCACTATCATCACTTTCTTCTGTGTTTCACACCCAGGAGGGAATCTCTGTAATAGTTAGGGTAGTTATGTGTTTTGGCATTTGAAACGCGAAGAAATTTTATGTGCAAACAAATTCTTTCACGCCTTTACTAATTTTTAAAGTTAAGTTATTCACAAACTAGTGATTCACACTAATTTCAAATAATTCAAAATTTAAACTATTCAAATTTGAAAACTACGGGCACTAACAGAAAGTTTGTAATTTTTTGTACCTAAAGCAAAAATATTCACAAAGAAACTCTAAATACACTGATTTTTAAAGTTAAGTTATTCACAAACTAGTGATTCGCACTAATTTCAAATAATTCAAAATTTAAACTATTCAAATTTGAAAACTACGGGCACTAACAGAAAGTTTGTAATTTTTTGTACCTAAAGCAAAAATATTCACAAAGAAACTCTAAATACACAAAAAAACAACTCAAAAATAAATAAAGCAAAAAAAATAAAAAAGCCCGCCTACTGGGCCAAAGCGGCCTGCATACGACTAGAAACCCAACCTGTTGTTGGGCCAGGATGCAGGTCCGCAAAGGCCCAGTAGGCCCACAGGGCAGCACAGAACATGTAGGCCCAGTAGGTCTGCTTTGGAGAGGAGCTCGAGAGAACTACCGCATGGGGGGTTATAAACCAGTGTGGACGCCCCTCGGCTAGCGAGGTGGGACTAAACTTGCCGCACCGCACCTTGCCAACGCACCCCCTTTAGTACCTGGTGGTGGCACCAACCGGTACTAAAGGGGGGCCTTTAGTACCGGTTGGAGCCACCACCCGGTACTAAAGGGGGTGCGCTTCCCGCCGCTTGGCCTGGCCAAAACAGACCTTTAGTACCGATTGGTGGCTCCAACCGGTACTAAAGGTCCATCCTATATAACTAAACACTTCAAAAATTTCAGTTTCTCATCTGCTTCTTCTCCTCTGCCCCGTCGCCCACCGCCCCCGTCTCCATATCCCTCGTCGCCGCCCCCATCGCCGCCCCGTCCCCGTCGTTGCCGCCCCATCGTCCCCGTCCCTGTCGTCACCGCCGCGCCGTCCCGGCCCGTCCCGCGTCGTCCCCGTCCCCGTCATCGCCGCCC
>NC_057812.1:630345046-630351659 GCF_018294505.1 Triticum aestivum | reverse complement strand
GAAATTTTTCTTTTTTTAGTTATAGAAATATTAGAAATGTTATACAAATGTTAGTTATATATATACAATGTTATAATTTTTTTTCTGTTTTTTAGTTATAGAAATATTAGAAATGTTATAGAAATGTTAGTTATATAGAATTGTTAGAAATGTTATAGGAATGTTAGTTATATAGAAATGTTAAAAATTTTAGTTATCAAAATCCAATCATTAAAAAATTGTTACTTTTTGCGGGCATATAGCTAGTATTTGTTCTCGACGATGCCCGACCCGCATCCTCGCCGTCGACCCATCCACGACGACGTCCCGTTGACCCATGTCCGGGACTGGGCTCCGCCAGGCTGGCACTGGGAGGTGCTGCCTGGAGGGGCACGCCGCTTGATGAGGAACCCGGCCCCGGGTCCCGTCGTCGACCCTGATCTCGTTTGGTGGCGTTCGCGTGGGCCAGTTTCGGTGCGGAGGGGGCCGGCCCCGCTGGAGGTGGTACGTCGCCATGTCAGGGAGGACGAGCACGTCCATCGCTACATGGTTGCATTAGAGGGCGGCAGGTTCTCCAAGACCTGGCAGTTTCTTTAGGGATCTCACTTCAGCTATGATCGTGTGAGGGTTCCTTCTCTCTGGGTGTCCACCGCCCGCGCCGCATGAACCGCGAGTGTCCTAGATTCTTCTGTAGTATTCAATCTTTATTAGCTACCTAGCCAGTGATGTATTCGATATATAATATTCGAGACGATGTATTTGCGATTATATATTATTCGAGACGATGTATTCGAGATTATATCTATTATTCGAGACGATGTATTCAAGATTATATCTATTATTCGAGACGATGTATTCGAGATTATATCTATTATTCGAGACGATGTATTCAAGATTATATCTATTATTCGAGACGATGTATTCGAGATTATATCTATTATTAGAGACGACGTATTCGAGATTATATTCGATGATGCTTATTATGTACTATGATTGATTCAGTTTTTCTTATTAATTGATTGCATCCATGCATTGTAATTTGAATATATTTCTTTTGGATTAGTTAAACAAAACCTATGGCGGACAATACCGGCAAAGAGGGAGAAGAGGCCCTGTTCAATATCATACGCAATCCTCGCGGGCCAAATGATGATCAGAATGAAGAAGATTATGACGGCTCCGAATATCTAAACAACACTGGGGAGGGTGATATGATATTCGATCGCGACGACCGAATTGATGAAGTCATGAACTATGAACATGACGAAGAAAATGTTGATCTTGAAACAACAAAGGCCGGCGAGGTATATATATTTATATAAGCAGGCATCTAGTGATCATCACATGTTTTAAATGACTTGAAGATATATTAACAAATCGATCTTTCTTCCTTCAGCCATCCGGATTGAGCAAATCTTCAGGTAACAGGACGAAACGAGGCCCGAACAAAAAGTTGAAGGAGGGCGTAAAGTACAATATCGAGGCAATCAGACCTAATGGCGAACCATTAGCGCCTAAGAAGATTGCGGACAAGTTCATTCGTCAGTGCGGAGTTCTTGTGAAGGACCAACTCCCGATCTCCCTTCAAGAATGGAGAGAGCCAGCAAAGCCACATGCAGGAGTTACTTTTGTCGACGACAGAGAAAAACATTTGCTTTGGGCAACACTCATGGAATATTTCACCCTACAAGATCATTTCACAGATGCAGATGTGGAGAAAGTCAAGGACGCTGCTCTTAGGAAGATGGCGGTTGCATTCAAGAACCACAAGATTCGTGAATGGGCCAAGTACATCAAGGGAGGAAGGAAGACTCCAGTATTCGAGGGAACACTAGAGAAGCAAAGTGCTCATTGGGACGATTTCGTGAAATTCAAGGATTTAGAATTATCTAAGGAACGGTCCAGAATAAACAAGGCCAATGCCGCAAAAAAGGATAAGTTCCATAAGCTAGGGCCAGCTGGCTATGCGGTGGGAATGCCTAAGTGGGATAAGTCTAAGAAAGAGATGCTGGATGCAGGTGTCACTCCAGAAACATTGAGCTGGCCCCCCAGGTGCAGGACTTGGTTATATGTGCATGGGGGGAGTTGGACCCGAAGACAGGCAGAGTTTCGAAGAAGGCATGTATGGACGGAGCCGAAGAAAAGCTACTTGTTGCAATAGAAGAGGCTCGATCAGGGTTGTTTGAGCCCAACAGAGAGAACGACGAGCTTACGCGTGCCCTGGGAAATCCTGAACACCCGGGAAGAACACGAGGCATGGGCGCTATTCCGTGGTATGAGGGGTTTTCAGACTCGAACGCCGACTACAGAACCCGTGCGAGAAAGAAGATTGCGGAGGAGAAGAAGAGGAAGATGGAGGAGGAGCAGAGGAAGCTAGATTGAACGCCTTCAAGGCCTAGAATTAGCGCATCCGGACTTGGCAGTCAAATTTCAGCGGCAGCAGGAGCAGATCGACTCACTTAGCCAGCAAAGGGGGTCTCAGCAGCTAGCGGATGATCCACCAATGGATAGCATCGTCCCATCCATGCCAAGAAGCAGCGTGGGTTCCGCCCCGGGCGACGCATTGCTGGATAGCTACCCAGTGGATGACATCATGGAGAACACTAACTGCGAGCTACACTTCAAAATGAAGAACATATCCATGAAGGTGGCGGACGCCCTTGCTTTTACAAATCCCCCCGAGGCAACCTTCCATTGCAACCCGATTCCAGTGGGCTATGCTCGTGTCTTGGTTGATGAGGTGGTGGACCAATATTCGGGGCTAGAGCTTGACATTCCTGGAGGTGACGATGAGCACACACTAGGAGAGGCCAACCATCGTATCATCCTATGGAGAAAGGATTGCATCATCTTTCGAAGGCCGCCGACACCGCGTCATCCGACTCCTCGTCGCAGTCTGCCACCGAGTCAGCAGACTCCCGCTCCTCCAAGTCCACCAACGCGTCAGGCCACTCCTCCTCCAAGTCCGGCACAGCTTCAGGCCACTCCTCCTCCTCCAAGTCCGGCAAAGCGTCAGGCCACTCCTCCTCCAAGTACGGCACAGCTTCAGGCCACTCCTCCTCCAAGTCCGGCACAGCTTCAGGCCACTCCTCCTCCTCCAACTTAGCCACGTCAGCCGTCTTTGCTGCCTCAGCAATCACGGAAGAGAGCCACCTCAGCTATGGTGCGTAGCGGTACAAGTCGAGGTAGTACTGGAGGTACAGGCGGAGGCAAGCGATTTCAATATGGTCCAAGCCTCGCGCCTCTTCCGCAGAGGCCTTATGACAAGTCCGAGGAGGAAAACGTAGCCATATCGAAGGCCGAGGTGGAAGCCCATTTTGCACCGAAATCGCCACCGCCGCCAAGGGAGAAAGTGCCCGTGGAAAAGATTGACCACTTCATTCGTATGGCTAGACCACCAGCTCCCAAGCCTGTTGACATAGACTATGAGCGCCACATCAAGAAGTTAAATCGAGCACGTCTACAGAAAGAGGCGAGCTCGAGCTCGAGCAAATCAGCTGGCAAAAGGAGCGGTAAAACCGTTCCCCAGCTGGGAGAACAGGCGGCGCAATCAATCCCCCCGCTTGTTGTTCCAACAACACATGAGAGTAGGCGCGCCCAATATTATTGTGGGCAAACCGTTAACGTTCCTGGGGTGGGCGATGTGGTAATAACCAAGGAGCATATTGCGCAGGCTGAATCGATCGAGATCACTGTTGGACAACTCCTCGATATCGAGCCCATGTCTCCGACTAGAGAGGAGGAAATAAAACGGAAATATGCCCGGGGCCAACCTTTGGTCGAGCCAGAGGAGGTCAATAAGCTCCCAACGAGAATGTATGAATTGCATCAATGGTACATGGACATTACCAAGATTTCCAATCGAGAGTCCCTCATGGTGAATGTCAACAAGGAGCATTACTACCATGAGAAAGCTGTGACCGTTGAGTATTCAGAACTATTTCAGCTATACAATAAAGACGCACTCGACAAATCTATCGTCAGTTGCTATTGTCTGTAAGTGATTTCTTTCTGTAATTTAAGTCTCAAGCTAGTTGTAGTGATCATTTTGATCAATCATTACCTGTAATTATCCTCACTATATTCTTTTCTATGGTATTATGCAGGATGAAGATTTATGAAATGAAAAAAGGTGGACGCTATGGCATTGGGTTTGTTGACCCAAATACCATTAATGAATACACATGGAAAATAGATCCATATCACGAAAAAAGTGTAGAGGAAAGCATGCTACAATTCTTCAAGGAACTCAAATACAATGAAGATATACTACTTCCTTACAACTTCAAGTGAGTCACACTATCTTGTACTACAAATTCTGTTTTTCCCTACTAGCTATAGCTACATGTTTTTGCTTACGTATGCCCGCTTATTTAAGACATGCAAACGTGTGTGCATGCAGATTTCACTAGATCTTGTTAATCATTAAAGTTGATGAAGCAACAGTTGAAGTACTAGACTCACTACTTAAGAAAGCAAGTGACTACACCATCGTGAAGGGGATAGTCAACATGTAATTTCAATCATTATTAACTATATCTCGTCCTATTTAATTAGTTCGTCATTTCCTGATAACAACTATTTAATAACTCATTTATTCATTTTCTTTGTCGGCGGGCAGGGCTTGGGCAAAGTTCATCAGGGCCACTCTAGGCCCATGGAAACAAAATCTGAAATGGTATCGACCCAAGGTAAGTAATTAAGTAGTACTAGCTAGCTACCATCTCTTTAATTATCATGCTTGATTAATTATTATCTGATCAAATTCCATTCTCATAAAGGCCCTGAAGTAGGCGCCGGAGAATGATCTATGTGCATACTACGTTTGCGAGAACATTCGCATGATGGCGTCCGAAAGGAGCAAATCTCAAAGACAGGAGTGGGTACGATATCGATTGTCAGAACACTATTCACAATTTTTACACCATTATCGATATCTAGTCACACAACTAATACACATGCATATTGATCTCCTTCTTAATAGTTCAAAGAGGTGCGGGATAAGCTCGTAGCACAGGACCACATAGAAGCAATTCAAGAGGAAATAGCAGGATTTTTGCTCGACCAGGTCATAGATCCCGAAGGAGAATACTATTAGCCACTACCGCCCCCATGAACCACTTCCAATTGTTATCGTGCTCCGAAGGCACCAATTAGCTAGGCTAATGCCACTGGCTCCGAAGGCACCAATTAGGAGAAATTGTATATATATATATATATATATATATATATATATATATATATATATATATATATATATATATATATACAATGGTGGTTGTGAGAGATTCGATGATATATATATTATGATCGGTTCTACTAGAAATTCTATTATATATATGCATAACGTGTACAATATGTAGTATCGTAAAATACCAGCAAACGAAAAATAATTAAATGGAAAACACAAAATTAAATGAAAAAGAAATCATAAACCCAACCCCCCCCCAACATTTTAATACAGGTTGGTGACACCAACCGATACTAAAGGGCTCCCTGCCCCCGAAGCTGGCTCGTGCCACATGGTTGACCTTTAGCACCGGTTCGTGCTGAACCGGTACTAAAGGGGGGGACTTTAGTGCCTACATTTTAGCGCCGGTTACCAAACCGGCACTAAAGGGCCTTACGAACCGGTGCTATTGCCCGGTTCTGCACTAGTGTTACAAAGGATACGAGATAAATGGGATACATTTTACACGATCGCCCAAGATCAAAAGAGCACCAACCAAAACAGCGGTGTCCGCTTTGATGCAGCAACCGAGAGGGGAAAGGACACATATTATGGTTACATAATGGACATATGGGAACTTGACTACAGACATGATTTTAAGGTCCCTTTGTTTAAGTGCAAATAGGTCAATCTGTGAGGAGGCGGGGTACAGGTAGACCAACAGTACAGAATGACAACAGTGGAGCTGAACAATCTTGGGTACATTGACGAACCGTTCGTCCTAGCCAATGATGTGGCACAGGTTATCATACGATGAGCCAAAGCGCCACATAGTTCTTTCAGGAAAAAGGGACATCGTGGGAGTGGAGGGCAAGACAGACATGTCTGAAGATTATGAAAAGTTTCATGAAATTCCTCCTTTCAAAGTCAAGGCTGACCCAAGCATCCTGATAAATGATGAACATTATCCCTGGTTACGGCGCAATAAGCAAAGCACACAAGTGAAAAAAAGTGAAGACTTTCCCTTCACAACTATTATGATGATACCATACTAACTTTCAACCTTTTCGTAGTTCATTTGAAATGCATGTTGTAAGAGACGAGTTTCCGTATGAAACCCTGATACTTCGAAAGAGATTGTCCGTTTTGTACACGAAGTGCATCCAGTTTTTGCCGTAACCCTCTCTACTTTCTTGCACATACTATGTGGGTGAAATGATGATACCATGCCAACTTTCAACCTTTTCAGAGTTCATTTGTAGTGCTTTTCAATTTCAGGGCCTTATAGATCAAAATAATCAGTAAATGCATGGAAAATAACAAATGAAGTCAGAAAGGGTTGAAAATTTATGATGTGACTTTGAATGATACATTTTGAACACAGAAAAACTATGGAGTTCAAATAAGTTCTAAAAACTGAAATCCCTTTGTAATAAACGAGTTTCCGTATGAAACCCTGATACT
>NC_057812.1:630344168-630345036 GCF_018294505.1 Triticum aestivum | reverse complement strand
AAGTATTTTGTTGTAAGTAGAAACTAAAATTATATAAAATTGATGCAACTAAAATTAACAAAGTTTTTTCTGTTCAAAATCATTAAAAGCAAAAAGATTTTTCATAAAGAACTTTTTTTGTTAGAAACTTTAATAGCAAAAAGAATTATCATAAAATAAAATAAATAAGTAATTGGAAACAAAATAAAATAAATAAGTATTTTGTTGTAAGTAGAAACAAAATAAAATAAATAAAGCAAAAAAGAAAAGAAATAAACTAGGAAAAAATAAAAAATGGCACCTATGGGGCCACCACAGCGTGAATACGACTAGAAACCCATCCATGGGCCAGGATTTAGGCCCGCAGAAGGCCCAATAGGCCCATCGGAAAAGCAGTGCGAGATTAGGCACAGAGGCCTGCAATTCAGAGGAGTTCAATGGAGATGGCGGGGCAGGGCTTATAAACAGGTCATGTCGCTCCTCGGCTAGCGAGGTGGGACTAAATATCCCACCGCACCGCGGCCTTGGCAGGCACAGGCCTTTGGTCCTGGTTGGTGGCACCAATCGGGACTAAAGGGGGGCATTGGTCTCGGTTAGCGCCACGAACCGTGACCAAAAGCCCCCCTCCCTGTTGGTGCCAACAACCGGGTCCAAAGGCCTCTGCTTCCCGTCCTTTGAGCTGCTGAAAAGAGGCCTTTGGTCTCGGTTGGTGGCACCAACCGGGACTAAAGGAGGGCTTTGGTCCCGGTTGTTGCCACGAACTGGGACTAAAGCCTTTCCTATATAAGCCAGCACTTAGCATTTTTTTTCAAATTTCATTGCCAGTTGTCGCCCGACGACGCCGACCCTCCTTGACGCCGCCAGGCTGCCCCGCCACCATCATCGTCGC
>NC_057812.1:630309211-630343207 GCF_018294505.1 Triticum aestivum | reverse complement strand
TTCTCCTTTATTAATCCTTTCTTCTTCTCCTCTTTTTTTTCTTCTTCTTCCGGACACCGCGGAGGTGGTAAATTAGTAGTTGAACTAGTTAAACTAGCTTATATATAGTAAATGCTTAATTAGTAGTTGAACTAGTTGATTTAATAAAACTACTATATTTATAGTAAGTGCTTAATTTATTAGTAGTTGAGCCAGTTGATTTAATAAAACTACTTTATTTTACTATATATAGAAGTAGTTTATTTTTAGTAAGTACTACTTTATTCTATTTATAGTAAGTGCTTAATTAGTAGTTGAACTAGTTGATTTAATAAAACTAGCTTATTTTACTATAGAAGTAGTTTATTTTTAGCAAGAAATTTAATAGAAATAGTTTATTTTTTTAGTTAAAGCAATTATTCCCGCATCGACGTCGATGATGCCTATGCCGCATCCTCGTCGTCGACTCGGCGGATGAGGCTGGCTTGATCAGAGGGGCCATGTCTGGGACTGGGCTCCGCCGGGCTGGTATTGAGAGGTGCTACCTTCCGGGGGGCGTAGGTTGGTGAGGAGCCAGCCCGTCATTGACCCGATCCTTGTTTGGTGGCGATCGCGTGGGCCAGTGACGGTGCCTAGGCTTTCGGACACCAAGGAGGTGGTACGTCACCATGTCAGCGAGGAGGACGAGCACGTCCGTCACTACATGGTTGCATTGGAGGGCAGGTTCGACAATACCTGGCAGGTTCTTCAGGGATCTCACTCGAGCGATCCTGTGATGGTTCATTCTTTTTGCGTGTCCACCGCCCGTGCCGATACCCGTCGGGCGCTACGGTTCTAGCTGTACTAGCGATGTTATATGTATGATAGTATTCGAGGTGTATTAGTGATAATATTCGACGATGTACGGACGCAAGAGATGATGTAGTTTTGCTTATAATTGAATGCATCCTAATTTGAATACTACTTTATTTTGCGATTTGATTTTGCTTATTGAATGCTCAAATTGGAAAACCACTCCTACTTTGAATGCTAAAATTGGAGAGCACTATGCAAGGCGTATGCATATGATTAGTTGATAGCTTATAGGGTTTTTGTTTTCGCAGAAATCTAGGAGCCCCCCTCCATCATCCCCGCCGTCGTCCCCGTCACCAACCCCCTCTGACCTCGAGGTGAGACCAGACAAATCCTTTTTTAGAAGAAGCCTGACTGTTGTCGTGGGGGTCGTTTCTCCTTCTTCTCCGAGTGCTACACCTTTGTTATGCACTACGGGAAGAAGGAGTAACGACCATCACCGACGGTCGCAAATGTCAAAGAGAAATCAGTGAGGGAGAGTTCCACCATATATATATGAGAGGACGAAGAATCCCGACTGTTGTCGTGGGGGTCGCTTCTCCTTCATTCCCGTGTGCTAGACATTTTGGTGTAATGCACTCGGGGACAAAGTGAGGAGCGACCATCACCGAGAGTCAAATATATACACCACGTGAGCTGAGATTTTTCAAGAAAAGACTCAACAGACCGATAGTCAACCCGTGATGAATAATAATGATCTAATCTAGTTTTTGTAGTACATATATTTAATTGTACAAGTTTAATATTTGAATATATGAACGTAGGAAATGTCGTCATCAGACGACGAAAGTCTCCCGGGGGAGTGCAGGTGGTGCCACGACGATCGAGGTCTGTGCGACATGCCTCACCTAGATGATGATTGGCGCTTCAACATTAAGTTCGAGGAGACCTTCGATGTTGAAACGGTATGCAACGACGACAAGTGTTTTTTCGTAATTAAGCATGACTAGAACTATTTCAACGTGTAATTCTCATCTTTTACAACTCGAGTAGCTTATCCCATGCCATGCAAGACGCTATGTCTTGGAGAGGATGGGTTTTGAAGACCATGAAAGTTTTGAAACAAATAAAATTCACCTAAGGACTCATCATGATGTGGATTTTGAAGTAAAGCTGTACAATTCTGAGAGCGTAACCCATTTTGGTTGCAAAAAATGGGAAGCACTTTGCAAAATGTACGGTTTTGATGAGGGTATGCTTGTCACCATGGATCTTGGTGATCCTGAAATCGAGCAAGACAATATGGACATTTGGGTCCTTGTTGATACGCCTCCAATTCTACCGCTATGTGAGTTTAGTTTATCAAACATAGTTATTAGCTAATTTATATTTTTTTTCAAAATAGTTGACAGCTTATTTCCATTGACTGCTTATTTTTATTCTTCAAAGAATGTGCGGGAGATGGTAGACAAAACCCACTACACTGATGGCTCCGAATTAACTTACAAGGAGAAAAATCATCTGGTCAGATTTTGTACTGACATTGAGAATTACGATATCTACAATCAAACTCCTCAACATTATGGTCAATACGTGCCACTAGTGCATGTGTTGAACTACGGTAACTACCATGGAGATACCCTGGTAAGATTTTTTACTATTACGACATCCGTGCATCTTTTGCATACTTCTAAAACTAGTACATCATTGCTAACTATGAAGTTATTACTATGTTTTTCAACAAATAATCCCAGAGAATTGTGTGCCTCATTTGATGTATCAGAAAGATAGCCTTAATGTTTTGAACATACAGCCAGGTTATCCTACGAATCTCAACTATCGATACCAGATTTCTAGAAGGAATGGAGACATGCGAATCAAAGGATGGAAAAAATGTATGGACAGTCATAAGGAGTTTTTGGAAGCAAAAGGAAGCGAAGCGCAAGAATTGGAGACAGGATGATCTCCATTCTCCATAATGGAGAGTCAGGGTCTATATTATTTTATGCTATTTTACCTTAAAGGGGGCATTTAGGTCCTACCTAATACTGATGATCATGTGCTAAGAACAATTAAGTAGGGTTGGTTCGATGACTATGAGGATGATGATCGTATGCCTTGTTATTAATAACGAGTAGAAGTTGTATGATGATGATTAGTAGACTTGTTATTATATATGATGATGCATGATGCGAGCATGAAGAGTTATTATATATCAGCGGATGAAATGAACATGGATTGGATTGAAGTGAAGGCAACATGCATGTGGTGCATGCCGAAAGTAGTACAATCCAAACTCGATCAAGTTAGGATTAGTATTACTTTCGATATGCACCACATGTTGCCTCACTTCAATCTAAATCATGTTTAGGAATAGCAGTAGCAGTAGCACGGAGATAAGAGAGGACACATTTCTCTATTAGCTACCTATACCAACCTAAATTAACCCCAAAAACCCCTAAACCACCTTCTTTAAAAGAAACAGCCCCTGAAATGCTGACGCGTGGAAGCTTATTGGTCCCGGTTGGTGCTACCAACCGGGACCAAAGGCCCTCGTGCCTGGGCTCGCCGGAGCGGCCATGTGGAGGCCCATCTGTCCCGGTTGGTATAAGAACCGGGACTAAAGGCCTAGGGCATTAGTAACGACCATTTAGTCCTGGTTCCCCAACCGAGACAGATGGGCCTTATGAACCGGGACAAATGGCCCCTTTTCTACTAGTGCAAGTTCTTATATTCATGTAACTCATGTGCCCTATTCTGTAGACAGTGCTACTACTCTAGGTCTCTAGCCATTCTCTAAATAAGATGCTGAAATAGATATTTGAATCATTTCAAGAATATCTTCTATAAAATCATCTCTTGCAAAAACTTTTCTTGTATATACAATGTTTCGTCAATATTCAAGAATGGGTGTTTGAAAGGTACTATTAAGGGTCTTCAGAACATTATGTGTTTTTCTAAATAAAAGTGTCTGTTAATATGTCTTACCTTATATACCTTGAGGGTTGCTCAACCTTAAATTCATAAATTATAATTTGGTATCACTCATCATCATGATGTGGCTTCTCGCCAATCGCTGCGTAGGTACCTCTTGGCCCTTGATCCCCTTTTCTTTCCCTTTGCATCGCTGCATTTTCTTGCCCACAATCTCTCCCCACATCTCGAACTCTTTCATCACGTCCTCTGCCTTCTCACCTTTTCCTCCTTGCTTTCACTCTAAGCCTTTGCCGTCACCACAATTCATGATTGTCCTAGGTGTCGAGCCTCCATCTTCCCTTTGCTAGCCATGCAGGTGTCAAAAGAAAAAGATTGGTTGGATTGGAAAATAGAAGCACATACATGTGCTGGCCCGGGAAGCCATGACTTTGGTCAAGATTAGTTAGATGGGAACCCTCCTGTCGCAACTCTTTGGTCCAGATCACATATAGCTCAAATAAAGTAGAGAGCAAATTGGTTAGGTCAAGAACTGGAAACTTAATGCAAAACACACATTTAATTAAGTTCGGATCTGACATGATACAGTGTCCATCATCATCTATCCGTGTATTTGTAGAATCTATTGGGCTGCTGCCTTACAGAAATTTCTTCTGCAATTTTCCATCAGCTATCGGCATTGAGTGTCTAATATTAACTCTTTTTCAATCTCTTATTACTGGCAGCTGCATGCGTGCATGTTATTTTACAAATATATCTCCAAGCAACCACATCACGCTGTATCATATGTCTAGCGACGTTGACCTGTTGTTATCTTATGTATCCACCTCCTGCTGAAACTAAACCTGCTTTCACATTAATCACAGGAAATCAATGATGTTTTACTTCCCGGCTTTCCCTTTTCAAGGGCATCATCTTATCCATGTCTTGCGTCCAGATGCTTTTTTCTGTGCTTTCTTCAGCACCATATCCTAGTCCTCGACCGCAATAATCCTGTATGTGGATTTTTAATTCTGGAAACACATCAAATTAACATTAGCATCAACCCAGAAGTCAACCAACATGTACGTTCTGAATCAAGTTCTTTATAGTTAGATGTTTGGCGTCTCTTAGGTAGCCCCCATGTTGTCACTGCCATCTTTCTTCAGCACCAAATACACCATATCCTCGTCCTCGACCGCAATGGAAACTTCCAATGCAGGTGATTTTAAAACACAAATTTTAGAACAATCATGTACGTGAAATTTTAGTTCTGGAAAACAAATCAAATTATCTTTGGCATCAAGCTAGCTATAAACTATCATGTAAGTTCAGACTCACCTTCTTTCATCTAGATGTCTGGTGTCTCTTAGTCTTAGGTGACCCCCATGCCGTCGCGTTCATCTAGTGAGCAGCTCCAGTTCTTCGTTCTCCAGACGCCACCGGCCGGTGCTCGCATGTCCCACATGGACATGCGCCCGAGATCTGCACACAAGCAACAACGATGATAAGATGGAAGTCTTAGAACACCGCTGCTGCTCTTTCTCATCTTGGAGACCAAGGGGTACCTGACAATTCGAGTCCGATGGACATGCGCCCAAGATCTGCACACCAGCAACAACGATGATAAGATGGAAGTCTCAGACCACCGCTGCTGCTCTTTCTCATCTTGGAGACCAAGGAGTACCTGATAATTCGAGTCAGGAATAACCTGAGAATTAGCAGGAGATAGATGGAAAGGGAAATCCTAGATGACTGGAAACTACCTAGGGACGTGAAAGAAGAGGATACTTATTTCTCTTAGATCGAAGGAAACGGCCTTGAATGAGATAAGCACTTGACTGAGGGGGCAATGAATTGGATAAGCGCTTGACGGCTCGAGGAAGGAGAGATGGGGGCCTGGTGTTACCTTCAGAAGAAAGAAGAAATTAGATTTTTTTGTGTGTGGAAGATAACTTGACCAGAGGCATCAAAAAGTCTTCTCTATTTTGAAGAAGCCATGTTTCTCACAGCAGGGATTGCACCAGCCTCTAAGAAAAAGGAGCATGCACCATGAAATTCGTTACATTCTATTAGCCAGCAATCTCTTCTTTGAAGTGTTTTTTTCTAAGAAACCAAGTATTTGTTTTTTTAACATAACCAAGTATTTGTTTAACATACCAAGTATATTTCTTGAGAGTCGCTAATTAGTATAGGTATTGGTATAGATAGATAGATAGATAGATAGATAGATAGATAGGTAGATAGATAGATGAGTGCAGTTTTTTGTAGCTCGAGCTTCATAGGACCTACTATCCTATCCGTTTATTTTGCAATACTCTACACCGAGATATGTGCTATGTAAGCAGACCATGCCAGTAATTAACAGGGGAAACAATACATTCCTGGCGCGCACGGGACCCAGCGCATGCATGCTCGGTCTCTCTCTCAAACTCTCTTTCCTGGCGCCATCTCTCTGTACATACATGATAAGAAAATAGGCAGTTTTCCGATTAAAGTAATCCATGAATAAATCATGAGCATGACATTGACAGCATTGATAACACACTGGTTACGATCTAACAGAGCATGTACTACGCATATAGTAGTAACATCTACGCATATCGCTAGTACTGCTACAACAGAAAGAAACATGAGAGGGATAAACGATGTATACCCTCCAATCGGCCATGCGTCAGCGGTGGCGGCGGCAGTAGCCGCGGCATCCTCGGCAGCCTTCTTGTCGGCCTCGGCCTTCTCAGCGGCGGCACGGTCGGCGTCGGTCGACATGGTGATGATGAAGGTGATGTGGACGTAGATGAACAGAAGCGAGCAGTTGCGTAGTCGCTACCCAAAAACCTAATCGCCGCTCTCCCGTACAGGATCCGGAGAGGCGGGGTTTCGGAGGCCTGCTCTCCCGTCAACCGTGTACGCGGTGAACGGGACGGAGTCGCCGGCGGCAGCAGCAGCAGAGGAACGAAGCGGGCGTGGAGGCGGAGATGCGTTCTGTTTCGTGGCGGCTAGGGTTGGCAGCGCCCCACATATATATGTGCGGCTGCGCGTGGAGAGACATGGGCTGAACCCACGTCCAAGTCGGTAGCCCACGATCCGACGTCTCATATCGTGGCCCCACCTGTCAAAGACTCTCTGTTTCTGACCGGCAAAAAGAAGCGCATAGGAGTGAGCTCGGCTCGGCTCAATCCCGCAACCCGCGGCATGGCGTGGCGTGGCGAGGCGAGCGGAGGAGGTAGAGTGCGCGAGGGCCTCATCTCTTCTCAAGCTCCAATAGCATGAGGAAGAGAATCCCTTATAAACCACTCCAACTCTCCTTGCACTTCCGGGGTGGGACTAAACTTCCCACCACCTTGTCATGCCACCTACATGGGCCCTTAGAGATCAAATCTGAAATTGTCATATGGGCTCTAGGCCCATCTCATATTTCAACAATCCCCCACCAGATCTCAGGGGCCCAATTTGTCCTTTGTTCCAAATGCTGTTTTGATATACCAGCATCTCGGTGAAGACCGATTAAGGTTGAGCTCCACCAAGACCAAGTAGTTACACTCCTTCACAAATGAACAACGGACTATGCCTTGAATTGTCAGTTTGGGGTCAAGAAGTTTCACCACAAATCTCACTGATACGAGGCTGCCGAAGGCCGACCCCTCGGGTGGAGCATATTAGTCACACTCCTGGCCTGTTCATGAGCTTGCTAGAGATCACCCCAATCTCATAGACTGTGACCAGCAGTCGGGCTCATATAGGTGTGTTCCTCCAAAGATCGCTATGTAGGATAGCGTCTTGCATATGCATATAAGCCTTGAAACACATTAAGACAGTAGTCATCCTTCCTTACAGTTTCCGAGAGTATTGCATCTCCAACGGAGTGGGTTAGTAAAGTTACTCTCCTCAGTTCACCATTGGCTTGTTTTCCCAGGTCCTACTTCACGGGATCTCCGATCACATAGGTTGGGTTACTACCATGGCAACTCATGTGGGTCTCATACCCATCTCACTTGATGCGTTATCTATCACAACACGTGATAGCCCTTTAGTAAAGGGATCTGCCAGATTCTTAGCCGTTTGAATATAATCCAACGCTATCACTTCGGAGTTTCTCAATTTTCTGACAGCTTTCAATCTCATTCTTATGTGTTTGTTGGACTTCATGTTGTCCTTTGAACTCTTCACCTTGACAATAACTGTTTGATTGTCACAGTTCATAAGGATGGCCGGAACCGGCTTCTCAACCACTGGCAAGTCCATCAACAGATCTCGAAGCCATTCTGCTTCGCCACCTGATGTGTCTAATGTTGTTAATTCTGCTTCCATTGTCGATCTTGTTAAGATCGTTTGCTTGCAAGACTTTCAGGAAACAGCACCACCTCCAAGAGTAAATATATACCCAGTTGTGGCCTTCATCTCATCAGCATCAGAGATCCAATTCGCATCACTATACCCTTCAAGTACCACGGGTATCCGGTATAGTGAAGTCCATAGTTCATAGTACCTTTCAGATAGCGCATAACTCTCTCAAGAGCACGCCAATGTACATCACCCGGTTTGGAAACAAATCGGCTCAGTTTGCTAATAGCAAATGCAATGTCAGGCCTCGTTGCGCTCGCTAGATACTGTAGTGAACCAACAATCTGAGAGTATCTCAATTGATCTATAGCTGTGCCTTTAGACTTTCGAATCAGCACACTAGAATCATATGGTGTTTGAGATGGTTTGCAGTCTGAATATCCAAAACGACTCAACACCTTCTCAACATAATGGGATTGCAAAAGTGTGATCCCACCCTCATCATCTCCCAATAGCTTAATGTTCAAGATAACATCAGCCACTCCAAGGTCCTTCATCTTAAAGTTCTGAGATAGGAAAGACTTAACCTCCTCGATTAACTTGAGATTAGTCCCAAATATCAGTATGTCATCAACATACAAACACAGTATAACTCCTTCGCCCCCACCATAGCGATAGTATACACATTTGTCAGCCTCATTAACAACAAAGCCAACAGATGTCAATGTTTCATTAAACTTGTCATGCCATTGCTTAGGCGCTTGTCTCATGCCATACAAAGATTTCACCAACTTACACACTTTTCCTTCCTGACCATCCATCACAAAGCCATCAGGCTGTTGCATATAGATTTCCTCCTTTAGCTCTCCGTTCAGGAAAGCCATCTTAACATCCATCTGATGAATGAGAAGACCATGCGAGGCCGCCAACGAGAGTAATACTCGAATGGTGGTCAGTCTGGCCACAGGTGAATAAGTGTCGAAGAAATCTTCTTCTTCTTTCTGGGCGTAGCCCTTGGCCACAAGCCTAGCCTTGTACTTTTCTATCGTACCATCGGGCCTAAGCTTCTTGAACACCCACTTGCATCCCAATGGTTTGCAACCATAAGGACGTTCAGTAAGCTCCCAAGTCCCGTTAGCCATCATGGAATCCATCTCGCTACGGACCGCATCCTTCCAGTAGTCAGCTTCTGGAGATGCATACGGTTCTGAAATAGAAGTGGGATTATCCTCCACGAGGTATATGAAGAAATCATCACCAAAGGTCTTTATAGTCCTTTGTCTCTTGCCCCTACCAAGGGATTCCTCATTATCCTCCTCAGGATTTTCATCATGTGTTTGATTATAATATTCCATCGGAATGGCAGGTTCAAGAGTCTCCTCAGATTCCTGTCTAGAAGTGCTTTGTACATCTCTCATGGGAAAAATGTCCTCAAAGAATGTAGCATCTTTAGACTCCATAATTGTACCGACTTTCATGTCAGGTACCTCATATTTCACTACTACAAATCTATAGCCAATACTATTCATAGCGTAGCCCAAATTAACGCAGTCCACAGTCTTTGGTCCAAGCTTACGCTTTTTGGGGATCGGCACATTAACTTTCGCCAAGCAGCCCCAGGTACGTAAGTACGAGAGTGTTATCCTTCTCTTGGTCCACTTCTCGTAAGGAGTGATCTCGTTATCCTTTTTCGGAACTTTATTCAGGACATGACAGGATGTCATTATAGCCTCCCCCCACCATGCCTTGGATAAACCCGACATATCTAACATGGCGTTAACCAAATCAGTTAGAGTATGGTTTTTCTGCTCGGCAACCCCGTTTGACTGGGGTGAGTAGGGAGGCGTCCTCTCGTGAATAATGCCGTGTTCCGCACAAAAGGCATCAAACTCTTTCGAGAAGTACTCTCCACCACGATCTGACCGGACTCGTTTAATTTTCTTTTCAAGTTGATTCTCAACTTCTGCCTTATAGATTTTGAAGTAGTGTAGAGCCTCATGTTTAGTATTTAACAGATACACATAGCAATATCTAGTGGAATCATCTATCAAAGTCGTGAAATATTTCTTTCCACCTTTAGTCAACACACCATTCATCTCACAAAGATCAGAATGTATGAGTTCCAGTGGCGCCAAGTGTCTCTCCTCTGCTGCCTTGTGAGGCTTGCGAGGTTGCTTAGATTGCACACACGAATGGCACTTAGAACCTTTGGCTAAAGTGAAACTGGGGATTAAATTCGATTTTGCTAGCCGCGTCATAACACCAAAACTAATGTGACAAAGATGTGAATGACATACTTCAGATTCATTAACACTCAAATGAATATTGTTCACGACTTTATTACATAGATCTGCAAGAGAAAGGCGGAACATGCCTCCACACTCATAACCCTTTCCAACAAATAGTCCATATTTCTTAACAACTAATTTATTAGACTCGAATACCAACTTAAACCCTTCTCTACATAGAAGGGAGCCACTAACGAGGTTCTTCTTGATGGCGGGGACATGCTGCACGTTCTTCAGCAGCACGATCCTTCCCGAAGTAAACTTCAGATCGACCGTGCCAACACCAAGAATAGAAGCACTCGCGCCATTCCCCATCAGCACGGACCCGTGACCTGTGGCCTGGTAAGAAGAAAACAATGAAATGTCAGCACACACATGAACACCTGCACCTGTGTCGACCCACCAATCGGTGGACGGCCAAACTGAAAATACAGCAAATAAATTACCGCACCCAGATGCACCACCCTCATTGTTGCTCACAATCATATTGACAGACTTGGAGTCCTGCCGTTGCTTCTTATACTTGTTTGGGCACTTGTTGGCCCAATGTTCAATCAAACCACAAGTAAAGCAGCCCTCATCCTTCTTGTTCTACTTAAAGGTCTTCTTACCCTTCTTCTTAAAGACGGCACTCTGTTGGACACCGTTCTTTCCCTTGGGCTTGTGGGAATTGGAGTTCTTCTGATGCACCATGTTGGCCACAAAAGTTCCTTCGACCCCTTTTCCGTGTGAGTCCTTTGCCCTTGAATTCTGCTCAACACTCAGATGGTTAATGACATCCTCCATAGAGAATTCACGCCTCTGATGTTTCAGAGTGGTGGCAAAGTTCCTCCAGGAATTGGGAAGCTTAGCGATTATGCAGCCCGTGACAAACTTGCCCGGTAACTCGCACTTAAGAAGCTCAAACTCCTTAACAATGCATATTATCTCATGAGCCTGCTCCAATACAGGACGGTTTTTCCACCATCTTGTAATCATGGAACTGCTCTATAATATACATCTCGCTCCCTGCATCGGCAGCCCCGAACTTAGATTCGAGCGCCTCCCACAAGTCCTTGGCAGACCGCACATGCAAATATGCGTCAACCAGCTTATCTCCAATCACGCTCAGAACTGCCCCGAGGAACAGGACCGTGGCCTCCTTGAACGCCTTCTCCTGGTCAGGAGCGATCGTTCCTGTGGGAGTCACACCGGTGACCCAGAACACATTCATGGCAGTGAGCCATAAGGTGGTTTTAGTCTACCAACGCTTAAAGTACATCCCCGTAAACGGCAACGGTTTCAGTGCAGCAGCAAATCCAGAATTCGAAAAACTCCTACACATATTAGGTTTTTGGATTGATAAGAAAATAGGCAGTTTTCCAATTAAATTAATCCATGAATAAATCATGAGCATGACATTGACAACATTGATAACACACTGGTTATGATCTAACAGAGCATGTACTACGCATATAATAGAAACATCTACGCATATCGCTAGTACTGCTACAACAGAAAGAAACATGAGAGGGATAAACGATGTATACCCTCCAATCGGCCATGCGGCAGCGGTGGCGGCGGCAGTAGCCGCGGCATCCTCGGTGGCCTTCTTGTCGGCCTCGGCCTTCTCAGCGGCGGCACGGTCGGCGTCAGTCGACATGGTGATGACGAAGGTGATGTGCACGTAGATGAACAAAAGCGAGCAGTCGCGTAGTCGCTACCCAAAAACCTAATCGCCCCTCTCCCGTACAGGATCCGGAGAGGCGGGGCTTTGGAGGCCTGCTCTCCCGTCAACCGTGTACGCGGTGAACGGGATGGAGTCGCCGGCGGCAGCAGCAGCAGAGGAACGACGCGGGCGTGGAGGCGGAGATGTGTTCTGTTTCGTGGAGGCTAGGGTTGGCAGCGCCCCACATATATATGTGCGGCTGCGCCTGGAGAGACATGGGCTGAACCCACGTCCAAGTCGGTAGCCCACGATCCGACGTCTCAGATCGTGGCCCCACCTGTCAAAGACTCTCCGTTCCTGACCGGCAAAAAGAAGCGCATATGAGTGAGCTCGGCTCGGCTCAATCCCGCAACCCGCGGCGCGGCGCGTCGTGACGAGGCGTGGCGTGGCGAGGCGAGCGGAGGAGGAGGAGTGCGCGAGGGCGTCATCTCTTCTCAAGCTCCAATAGCATGAGGAAGAGAATCCCTTATAAACCACTCCAACTCTCCTTCCACTTCCGGGGTGGGACTAAACTTCCCACCATCTTGTCATGCCACCTACATGGGCCCTTAGAGATCAAATCTGAAATTTTCCTATGGGCTCTAGGCCCATCTCATATTTTAACAATCCCCCACCAGATCTTAGGGGCCCAGTTTGTCCTTTGTCCCAAACGCTGTTTTGATATACCAGCATCTCATTGGAGACCGATTAAGGTTGAGCTCCACCTAGACCAAGTAGTTACACTCCTTCACAACTGAACAATGGACTATGCCTTGAATTGTCAGTTTGGCGTCAAGAAGTTTCACCACAAATCTCACTGATACGAGGCTGCCGAAGGCCGACCCCTCGGGTGGAGCATATTAGTCACACTCCTGGCCTATTCATGAGCTTGCTAGAGATCACCCCAATCTCATAGACTGTGACCAGCAGTCGGGCTCATATAGGTGTGTTCCTCCAAAGATCACTCTGTAGGATAGCATCTTGCTTATGCATATAAGCCTTGGAACACATTAAGACAGTAGTCATCCTTCCATACAGTTTCCGAGAGTATTGCATCTCCAACGGAGTGGGTTAGTAAAGTTACTCTCCTGAGTTCACCACTGGCTTGTTTTCCCAGGTCCTACTTCACGGGATCTCCGATCACATAGGTTGGGTTACTACCAGGGCAACTCATGTGGGTCTCATACCCATGTCCCTTGATGCGTTATCTATCACAACACGTGATTGCCCTTTAGTAAAGGGATCTGCCAGATTCTTAGCCGTTTGAATATAATCCAAGGCTATCACTCTGGCGTTCCTCAATTTCTGACAACTTTCAATCTCATTCTTATGTGTTTGTTGGACTTCATGTTGTCCTTTGAACTCTTCACCTTGACAATAACTGTTTGATTGTCACAGTTCATAAGGATGGTCGGAACCGACTTCTCAACCACTGGCAAATCCATCAACAGATCTCGAAGCCATTCTGCTTCGCCACCCAATGTGTCTAATGCTGTTAATTCTGCTTCCATTGTCGATCTTGTTAAGATCGTTTGCTTGCAAGACTTCCAGGAAACAGCAACACCTCCAAGAGTAAATATATACCCAGTTGTGGCCTTCATCTCATCAACATCAGAGATCCAATTCGCATCACTATACCCTTCAAGTACCACGGGTATCCGGTATAGTGAAGTCCATAGTTCATAGTACCTTTCAAATAGCGCATAACTCTCTCAAGAGCACACCAATGTACATCACCCGGTTTGGAAACAAATCGGCTCTGTTTGCTAATAGAAAATGCGATGTCAGACCTCGTTGCGCTCGCTAGATACTGTAGTGAACCAACAATCTGAGAGTATCACAATTGATCTATAGATGTGCCTTTAGACTTTCGAATCAGCACACTAGAATCATATGGTGTTTGAGATGGTTTGCAGTATGAATATCCAAAACAACTCAACACCTTCTCAACATAATGGGATTGCAAAAGTGTGATCCCACCCTCATCATCTCTCAATTGCTTGATGTTCAAGATAACGTCAGCCACTCCAAGGTCCTTCATCTCAAAGTTCTAAGATAGGAAAGACTTAACCTCCTCGATTAACTTGAGATTAGTCCCAAATATCAGTATGTCATCAACATACAAACACAGTATAACTCCTTCGCCCCCACCATAAAGATAGTATACACATTTGTCAGCCTCATTAACAACAAAGCCAACAGATGTCAACGTTTCATTAAACTTGTCATGCCATTGCTTAGGCGCTTGTCTCAGGCCATACAAAGATTTCACCAACTTACACACTTTTCCTTCCTGACCATCCATCACAAAGCCATCAGGCCGTTGCATATAGATTTCCTCCTTTAGCTCTCCGTTCAGGAAAGCCGTCTTAACATCCATCTGATGAATGAGAAGACCATGCGAGGCCGCCAACGAGAGTAATACTCGAATGGTGGTCAGTCTGGCCACAGGTGAATAAGTGTCGAAGAAATCTTCTTCTTCTTTCTGGGCGTAGCCCTTGGCCACAAGCCTAGCCTTGTACTTTTCTATCGTACCATCGGCCCTAAGCTTCTTCTTGAACACCCACTTGCATCCCAATGGTTTGCAACCATAAGGACGTTCAGTAAGCTCCCAAGTCCCGTTAGCCATGATGGAATCCATCTCGCTACGGACCGCATCCTTCCAGTAGTCATCTTCCGGAGATGCATACGCTTTTGAAATAGAAGTGGGATTATCCTCCACGAGGTATATGAAGAAATCATCACCAAAGGTCTTTACAGTCCTTTGTCTCTTGCCCCTACCAAGGGATTCCTCATTATCCTCCTCAGGATTTTCATCACGTGTTTGATTATAATATTCCATCGGAATGGCAGGTTCAGGAGTCTCCTCAGATTCCTGTCTAGAAGTGCTTTGTACATCTCTCATGGGAAAAAATGTCCTCAAAGAATGTAGCATCTTTAGACTCCATAATTGTACCGACTTTCATGTCAGGTACCTCGGATTTCACTACTAGAAATCTATAGCCAACACTATTCATAGCGTAGCCCAAATTAACGCAGTCCACAGTCTTTGGTCCAAGCTTACGCTTTTTGGGGATCGGCAAATTAACTTTCGCCAAGCAGCCCCAGGTACGTAAGTACGAGAGTGTTGTCCTTCTCTTGGTCCACTTCTCCTAAGGAGTGATCTCGTTATCCTTTGTCGGAACTTTATTCAGGACATGACAGGATGTCATTATAGCCTCCCCCACCATGCCTTGGATAAACCCAACGTATCTAACATGGAGTTAACCAAATCAGTTAGAGTATGGTTTTTTCCCTCGGCAACCCCGTTTGACTGGGGTGAGTAAGGAGGCGTCCTCTCGTGAATAATGTCATGTTCCGCACAAAGGCATCAAACTCTTTCGAGAAGTACTCTCCACCACGACCTGACCGGACTCGTTTAATTTTCTTTTCAAGTTGATTCTCAACTTCTGCCTTATAGATTTTGAAGTAGTGTAGAGCCTCATCTTTAGTATTTAACAAATACACATAGCAATATCTAGTGGAATCATCTATCAAAGTCATGAAATATTTCTTTCCACCTTTAGTCAACACACCATTCATCTCACAAAGATCAGAATGTATGAGTTCCAGTGGCGCCAAGTGTCTCTCCTCTGCTGCCTTGTGAGGCTTGCGAGGTTGCTTAGATTGCACACACGAATGGCACTTAGAACCTTTGGCTAAAGTGAAACTGGGGATTAAATTCGATTTTTCTAGCCGTGTCATAACACCGAAACTAATGTGACAAAGACGTGAATGACATACTTCAGATTCATTAACACTCAAATGAATATTGTTCACGACTTTATTACATAGATCTGCAAGAGAAAGGCGGAACATGCCTCCACACTCATAACCCTTTCCAACAAATAGTCCATATTGTGTAACAACTAATTTATTAGACTCGAATACCAACTTAAACCCTTCTCTACATAGAAAGGAGCCACTAACGAGGTTCTTCTTGATGGCGGGGACATGCTGCACGTTCTTCAGCTGCACGATCCTTCCCGAAGTAAACTTCAGATCGACCGTGCCAACACCAAGAACAGAAGCACTCGCGCCATTCCCCATCAGTACAGACCCGTGACCTGTGGCCTGGTAAGAAGAAAACAATGAAATGTCAGCACACACATGAACACCTGCACCTATGTCGACCCACCAATCGGTGGACGGCCAAACTAAAAATACAGCAACTAAATTACCGCACCCAGATGCACCACCCTCATTGTTGCTCACAATCATATTGATAGACTTGGAGTCCTGCCCTTGCTTCTTATACTTGTTTGGGCACTTGTTGGCCCAATGTTCAATCGAACCACAAGTAAAGCAGCCCTCATCCTTCTTGTTCTTCTTAAAGGTCTTCTTACCCTTCTTCTTAAAGTCGGCACTCTGTTGGACACCGTTATTTCCCTTGGGCTTGTGGGAATTGGACTTCTTCTGATGCACCATGTTGGCCACGGAAGTTCCTTCGACCCCTTTTCCGTGCGAGTCCTTTGCCCTTGAATTCTGCTCAACACTCAGATGGCTAATGACATCCTCCGTAGAGAATTCACGCCTCTGATGTTTCAGAGTGATGGAAAAGTTACTCCAGGAATTGGGAAGCTTAGCGATTATGCAGCCCGTGACAAACTTGCCCGGTAACTCACACTCAAGAAGCTCAAACTCCTTAACAATGCATATTATCTCATGAGCCTGCTCCAATACAGGACGGTTTTCAACCATCTTGTAATCATGGAACTGCTCTATAATATACATCTCGCTCCCTGCATCGGCAGCCCCGAACTTAGATTCGAGCGCCTCCCACAAGTCCTTGGCAGACCGCACATGCAAATATGCGTCAACCAGCTTATCTCCAATCACGCTCAGAACTGCCCCGAGGAACAGGACCGTGGCCTCCTTGAACGCCTTCTCCTGATCAGGGGCAATCGTTCTTGTCGGAGTCACACCGGTGACCCAGAACACGTTCATGGCAGTGAGCCATAAGGTGGTTTTAGTCTGCCAATGCTTAAAGTACGTCCCCGTAAACGGCGACGGTTTCAGTGCAGCAGCAAAACCAGAATTCGAAAAACTCCTACACATATTAGGTTTTTGGATTGATAAGAAAATAGGCAGTTTTCCAATTAAATTAATCCATGAATAAATCATGAGCATGACATTGACAGCATTGATAACACACTGGTTACGATCTAACAGAGCATGTACTACGCATATAATAGAAACATCTACGCATATCACTAGTACTGCTACAACAGAAAGAAAGATGAGAGGGATAAACGATGTATACCCTCCAATCGGCCATGCGACAGCGGTGGCAGCGGCAGTAGCCGCGGCATCCTTGGCGGCCTTCTTGTCGGCCTCGGCCTTCTCAGCGGCGGCACGGTCGGTGTCGGTCAACATGGTGATGACGAACGTGATGTGGACGTAGATGAACAGAAGCGAGCAGTCGCGTAGTCGCTACCCAAAAACCTAATCGCCCCTCTCCCGTACAGGATCCGGAGAGGCGGGGTTTCAGAGGCCTGCTCTCCCGTCAACCGTGTACGCGGTGAACAGGACGGAGTCACCGGCGGCAGCAGCAGCAGAGGAACGACGCGGGCATGGAGGCGGAGATGCGTTCTGTGTCGTGGCGGCTAGGGTTGGCAGCGCCCCACATATATATGTGCGGCTGCGCGTGGAGAGACGTGGGCTGAACCCATGTCCAAGTCGGTAGCCCACGATCCGACGTCTCAGATCGTGGCCCCACCTGTCAAAGACTCTCCGTTCCTGACCGGCAAAAAGAAGCGCATATGAGAGAGCTCGGCTTGGCTCAATCCCGCAACCCGCGGCGCGGCGCGTCGTGACGAGGCGTGGCGTGGCGAGGCGAGCGGAGGAGGAGGAGTGCGTGAGGGCCTCATCTCTTCTCAAGCTCCAATAGCATGAGGAAGAGAATCCCTAATAAACCACTCCAACTCTCCTTCCACTTCCAGGGTGGGACTAAACTTCCCACCACCTTGTCATGCCACCTACATGGGCCCTTAGAGATCAAATCTGAAATTTTCATATGGGCTCTAGGCCCATCTCATATTTTAACAATCCCCCACCAGATCTTAGGGGCCCAGTTTGTCCTTTGTTCCAAACGTTGTTTTGATATACCAACATCTCAGTGGAGACCGATTAAGGTTGAGCTCCACCTAGACCAAGTAGTTACACTCCTTCACAACTGAACAATGGACTATGCCTTGAATTGTCAGTTTGGCGTCAAGAAGTTTCACCACAAATCTCACTGATACGAGGCTGCCGAAGGCCGACCCCTCGGGTGGAGCATATTAGTCACACTCCTGGCCTATTCATGAGCTTGCTAGAGATCACCCCAATCTCATAGACTGTGACCAGCAGTCGGGCTCATATAGGTGTGTTGCTCCAAAGATCGCTCTGTAGGATAGATCTTGCTTATGCATATAAGCCTTGGAACACATTAAGACAGTAGTCATCCTTCCATACAGTTTCCGAGAGTATTGCATATCCAACGGAGTGGGTTAGTAAAGTTACTCTCCTCAGTACACCACTGGCTTGTTTTCCCAGGTCCTACTTCACGGGATCTCCGATCATATAGGTTGGGTTACTACCAGGGCAACTCATGTGGGTCTCATACCCATGTCCCTTGATGCGTTATCTATCACAACACGTGATTGCCCTTTAGTAAAGGGATCTGCAGATTGTTAGCCGTTTGAATATAATCCAAGGCTATCACTCCGGAGTTCCTCAATTTCTGACAACTTTCAATCTCATTCTTATGTGTTTGTTGGACTTCATGTTGTCCTTTGAACTCTTCACCTTGACAATAACTGTTTGATTGTCACAGTTCATAAGGATGGTCGGAACCGACTTCTCAACCACTGGCAAATCCATCAACAGATCTCGAAGCCATTCTGCTTCGCCACCCAATGTGTCTAATGCTGTTAATTCTGCTTCCATTGTCGATCTTGTTAAGATCGTTTGCTTGCAACACTTCCAGGAAACAGCACCACCTCCAAGAGTAAATATATACCCAGTTGTGGCCTTCATCTCATCAGCATCAGAGATCCAATTCGCATCACTATACCCTTCAAGTACCGACAGGTATCCGGTATAGTGAAGTCCATAGTTCATAGTACCTTTCAGATAGCGCATAACTCTCTCAAGATCACACCAATGTACATCACCCGGTTTGGAAACAAATCGGCTCAGTTTGCTAATAGAAAATGCGATGTCAGACCTCGTTGCGCTCGCTATATACTGTAGTGAACCAACAATCTGAGAGTATCACAATTGATCTGTAGCTGTGCCTTTAGACTTTCGAATCAGCACACTAGAATCATATGGTGTTTGAGATGGTTTGCAGTCTGAATATCCAAAACGACTCAACACCTTCTCCACATAATGGGATTGCAAAAGTGTGATCCCACCCTCATCATCTCTCAATAGCTTGATGTTCAAGATAACATCAGCCACTCCAAGGTCCTTCATTTCAAAGTTCTGAGATAAGAAAGACTTAACCTCCACGATTAACTTGAGATTAGTCCCAAATATTAGTATGTCATCAACATACAAACACAGTATAACTCCTTCGCCCCCACCATAGCGATAGTATACACATTTGTCAGCCTCATTAACAACAAAACCAATAGATGTCAACATTTCATTAAACTTGTCATGCCATTGCTTAGGCGCTTGTCTCAGGCCATACAAAGATTTCACCAACTTACACACTTTTCCTTCCTGACCATCCATCACAAAGCCATCAGGCTGTTGCATATAGATTTCCTCCTTTAGCTCTCCATTCAGGAAAGCCATCTTAACATCCATCTGATGGATGAGAAGACCATGCGAGGCCGCCAACGAGAGTAATACTCGAATGGTGGTCAGTCTGGCCACAGGTGAATAAGTGTCGAAGAAATCTTCTTCTTCTTTCTGGGCGTAGCCCTTGGCCACAAGCCTAGCCTTGTACTTTTCTATCGTACCATCAGGCCTAAGCTTCTTCTTGAACACCCACTTGCATCCCAATGGTTTGCAACCATAAGGACATTCAGTAAGCTCCCAAGTCCCGTTAGCCATCATGGAATCCATCTCGCTACGGACCGCATCCTTCCAGTAGTCAGCTTCTGGAGATGCATACGCTTCTGAAATAGAAGTGGGATTATCCTCCACGAGGTATATGAAGAAATCATCACCAAAGGTCTTTACAGTCCTTTGTCTCTTGCCCCTACCAAGGGATTCCTCATTATCCTCCTCGGGGTTTTCATCATGTGTTTGATTATAATATTCCATCAGAATGGCAGGTTCAGAAGTCTCCTCAGATTCCTGTCTAGAAGTGCTTTGTACATCTCTCATGGGAAAAATGTCCTGAAAGAATGTAGCATCTTTAGACTCCATAATTGTACCGACTTTCATGTCAGGTACCTCAGATTTCACTACTAGAAATCTATAGCCAACACTATTCATAGCATAGCCCAAATTAATGCAGTCCATAGTCTTTGGTCCAAGCTTACGCTTTTTGGTGATCGGCACATTAACTTTCGCCAAGCAGCCCCAGGTACGTAAGTACGAGAGTGATGTCCTTCTCTTGGTCCACTTCTCGTAAGGAGTGATCTCGTTATCCTTTGTCGGAACTTTATTCAGGACATGACAGGATGTCATTATAGCCTCCCCCCACCATGCCTTGGACAAACCCGACGTATCTAACATGGCGTTAACCAAATCAGTTAGAGTATGGTTTTTCTGCTCGGCAACCCCGTTTGACTGGGGTGAGTAGGGAGGCGTCCTCTCGTGAATAATGCCGTGTTCCGCACAAAAGGCATAAAACTCTTTCGAGAAGTACTCTCCACCATGATCTGATCGGACTCGTTTAATTTTCTTTTCAAGTTGATTCTCAACTTCTGCCTTATAGATTTTGAAGTAGTGTAGAGCCTCATCTTTAGTATTTAACAGATACACATAGCAATATCTAGTGGAATCATCTATCAAAGTCATGAAATATTTCTTTCCACCTTTAGTTAACACACCATTCATCTCACAAAGATTAGAATGTATGAGTTCCAGTGGCGCCAAGTGTCTCTCCTCTGCTGCCTTGTGAGGCTTGCGAGGTTGCTTAGATTGCACATACGAATGGCACTTAGAACCTTTGGCTAAAGTGAAACTGGGGATTAAATTCGATTTTGCTAGCTGCGTCATAACACCAAAACTAATGTGACAAAGACGTGAATGACATACTTCAGGTTCATTAACACTCAAATGAATATTGTTCACGACTTTATTACATAGATCTGCAAGAGAAAGGCGGAACATGCCTCCGCACTCATAACCCTTTCCAACAAATAGTCCATATTTCGTAACAACTAATTTATTAGACTCGAATACCAACTTAAACCCTTCTCTACATAGAAGGGAGCCACTAACGAGGTTCTTCTTGATGGCGGGGACATGTTGCACGTTCTTCAGCTGCACGATCCTTCCCGAAGTAAACTTCAGATCGACCGTGCCAATACCAAGAACAGAAGCACTCGCGCCATTCCCCATCAGTACGGACCCGTGACCTATGGCCTGGTAAGAAGAAAACAATGAAATGTCAGCACACACATGAACACCTGCACCTGTGTCGACCCACCAATCGGTGGACGGCCAAACTGAAAATACAGCAAATAAATTACCGCACCCAGATGCACCATCCTCATTGTTGCTCACAATCATATTGACAGACTTGGAGTCCCGCCCTTGCTTCTTATACTTGTTTGGGCACTTGTTGGCCCAATGTTCAATCGAACCACAAGTAAAGCAGCCCTCATCCTTCTTGTTCTTCTTAAAGGTCTTCTTACCCTTCTTCTTAAAGTCGGCACTCTGTTGGACACCGTTCTTTCCCTTGGGCTTGTGGGAATTGGAGTTCTTATGATGCACCATGTTGGCCACGGAAGTTCCTTCGACCCCTTTTCCGTGCGAGTCCTTTGCCCTTGAATTCTGCTCAACACTCAGATGGCTAATGACATCCTCCATGGAGAATTCACGCCTCTGATGTTTCAAAGTGGTGGCAAAGTTCCTCCTGGAATTGGGAAGCTTAGCGATTATGTAGCCCATGACAAACTTGCCCGGTAACTTGCACTTAAGAAGCTCAAACTCCTTAATGATGCATATTATCTCATGAGCCTGCTCCAATACAGGACGGTTTTCAACCATCTTGTAATCATGGAACTGCTCTATAATATACATCTCGCTCCCTGCATCGGCAGCCCCGAACTTAGATTCGAGCGCCTCCCACAAGTCCTTGGCAGACCGCACATGCAAATATGCGTCAACCAGCTTATCTCCAATCACGCTCAGAACTTCCGCGAGGAACACGACAGTGGCCTCCTTGAACGCCTTCTCCTGATCAGGAGCGATCGTTCCTGTGGGAGTCACACCGGCGACCCAAAACACATTCATGGCAGTGAGCCATAAGGTGGTTTTAGTCTGCCAACGCTTAAAGTACGTCCCCATAAACAGCGACGGTTTCAGTGCAGCAGCAAAACCAGAATTCGAAAAACTCCTACACATATTAGGTTTTTGGATTGATAAGAAAATAGGCAGTTTTCCAATTAAATTAATCCATGAATAAATCATGAGCATGACATTGACAGCATTGATAACACACTGGTTACGATCTAACATAGCATCTACTACACATATAGTAGAAACATCTACGCATATCGCTAGTACTGCTACAACAGAAAGAAACATGAGAGGGATAAACGATGTATACCCTCCAATCGGCCATGCGGCGGCGGTGGCGGCGGCAGTAGCCGTGGCATCCTCGGCGGCCTTCTTGTCGGCCTCGGCCTTCTCAGCGGCGGCACGGTCGGCGTCGGTCGACATGGTGATGACGAAGGTGATGTGGACGTAGATGAACAGAAGCGAGCAGTCACGTAATCGCTAACCAAAAACCTAATCGCCGCTCTCTCGTACAGGATCCGGAGAGTCAGGGTTTCGGAGGCCTGCTCTCCCATCTACCGTGTACACGGTGAACGGGACGGAGTCGCCGGCAGCAGCAGCATCAGATGAATGACGCAAGCGTGGAGGCGGAGATGCGTTCTGTGTCGTGGCGGCTAGGGTTGGCAGCGCCCCACATATATATGTGCGGCTGCGCGTGGAGAGACGTGGGCTGAACCCACGTCCAAGTCGGTAGCCCATGATCCGACGTCTCAGATCATGGCCCCACCTGTCAAAGACTCTCCGTTCCTGACCGGCAAAAAGAAGCGCAGGAGTGAGCTTGGCTCGGCTCAATCCCGCAACCCGCGGCGTGGCGTGGCGTGGCGAGGCGAGCGGAGGAGGTGGAGTGCGCGAGGGCCTCATCTCTTCTCAACCTCCAATAGCATGAGGAAGAGAATCCCTTGTAAACCACTCGAACTCTCCTTCCATTTCCGGGGTGGGACTAAACTTCCCACCACCTTGTCATGCCACCTACATGGGCCTTAGAGGTCAAATCTGAAATTGTCATATGGGCTCTAGGCCCATCTCATATTTCAACAATCCCCCACCAGATCTCAGGGGCCCAATTTGTCCTTTGTTCCAAATGCTGTTTTGATATACCAGCATCTCAGTGAAGACCGATTAAGGTTGAGCTCCACCTAGACCAAGTAGTTACACTCCTTCACAACTGAACAATGGACTATGCCTTCAATTATCAGTTTGGCGTCAAGAAGTTTCACCACAAATCTCATTGATACGAGGCTAACGAAGACCGACCCCTCGGGTGGAGCATATTAGTCACACTCCTGGCCTGTTCATGAGCTTGCTAGAGATTACCCCAATCTCATAGACTGTGACCAGTAGTCGGGCTCATATAGGTGTGTTCCTCCAAAGATCGCTCTGTAAGATAGCATCTTGCATATGCATATAAGCCTTGAAACACATTAAGACTGTAGTCATCCTTCCTTACAGTTTCCGAGAGTATTGCATCTCCAACGGAGTGGGTTAGTAAAGTTACTCTCCTCAGTTCACCATTGGCTTGTTTTCCCAGGTCCTACTTCACGGGATCTCCGATCACATTGGTTGGGTTACTACCATGGCAACTCATGTGGGTCTCATACCCATCTCACTTGATGCATTATCTATCACAACACGTGATAGCCCTTTAGTAAAGGGATCTGCTAGATTCTTAGCCATTTGAATATAATCCAACGCTATCACTCCGGAGTTCCTCAATTTTCTGACAGCTTTCAATCTCATTCTTATGTGTTTGTTGGACTTCATGTTGTCCTTTGAACTCTTCACCTTGACAATAACTGTTTGATTGTCACAGTTCATAAGGATGGCCGGAACCGGCTTCTCAACCACTGGCAAGTCCATCAACAGATCTCGAAGCCATTCTGCTTCGCCACCCGATGTGTCTAATGCTGTTAATTATGCTTCCATTGTCGATGTTGTTAAGATCGTTTGCTTGCAAGACTTTCAGGAAACAGCACCACCTCCAAGAGTAAATATATACCCAGTTGTGGCCTTCATCTCATCAGCATCAGAGATCCAATTCGCATCACTATACCCTTCAAGTACCGATGGGTATCCGGTATAGTGAAGTCCATAGTTCATAGTACCTTTCAGATAGCGCATAACTCTCTCAAGAGCACGCCAATGTACATCACCCAGTTTGGAAACAAATCGGCTTAGTTTGCTAATAGCAAATGCGATGTCAGGCCTCGTTGCGCTCGCTAGATACTGTAGTGAACCAACAATCTGAGAGTATCTCAATTGATCTATAGTTGTGCCTTTAGACTTTCGAATCAGCACACTAGAATCATATGGTGTTTGAGATGGTTTGCAGTATGAATATCCAAAACAACTCAACACCTTCTCAACATAATGGGATTGCAAAAGTGTGATCCCACCCTCATCATCTCTCAATAGCTTGATGTTCAAGATAACATCAGCCACTCCAAGGTCCTTCATCTCAAAGTTCTAAGATAGGAAAGACTTAACCTCCTCGATTAACTTGAGATTAGTCCCAAATATCAGTATGTCATCAACATACAAACACAGTATAACTCCTTCGCCCCCACCATAGCGATAGTATACACATTTGTCAGCCTCATTAACAACAAAGCCAACAGATGTCAACGTTTCATTAAACTTGTCATGCCATTGCTTAGGCGCTTGTCTCAGGCCATACAAAGATTTCACCAACTTACACACTTTTCCTTCCTGACCATCCATCACAAAGCCATCAGGTCGTTGCATATAGATTTCCTCCTTTAGCTCTCCGTTCAGGAAAGCCGTCTTAACATCCATCTGATGAATGAGAAGACCATGCGAGGCCGCCAACGAGAGTAATACTCGAATGGTGGTCAGTCTGGCCACAGGTGAATAAGTGTCGAAGAAATCTTCTTCTTCTTTCTGGGCGTAGCCCTTGGCCACAAGCCTAGCCTTGTACTTTTCTATCGTACCATCGGGCCTAAGCTTCTTCTTGAACACCCACTTGCATCCCAATGGTTTGCAACCATAAGGACGTTCAGTAAGCTCCCAAGTCCCGTTAGCCATGATGGAATCCATCTCGCTACGGACCGCATCCTTCCAGTAGTCATCTTCTGGAGATGCATACGCTTCTGAAATAGAAGTGGGATTATCCTCCATGAGGTATATGAAGAAATCATCACCAAAGGTCTTTACAGTCCTTTGTCTCTTGCCCCTACCAAGGGATTCCTCATTATCCTCCTCAGGATTTTCATCATGTGTTTGATTATAATGTTCCATCGGAATGGCAGGTTCAGGAGTCTCCTCAGATTCCTGTCTAGAAGTGCTTTGTACATCTCTCATGGGAAAAATGTCCTCAAAGAATGTAGCATCTTTAGACTCCATAATTGTACCGACTTTCATGTCAGGTACCTCAGATTTCACTACTAGAAATCTATAGCCAACACTATTCATAGCGTAGCCCAAATTAATGTAGTCCACAGTCTTTGGTCCAAGCTTACGCTTTTTGGGGATCGGCACATTAACTTTCGCCAAGCAACCCCAGGTACGTAAGTACGAGAGTGTTGTCCTTCTCTTGGTCCACTTCTCGTAAGGAGTGATCTCGTTATCCTTTGTCGGAACTTTATTCAGGACATGACAGGATGTCATTATAGCCTCCCCCCACCATGCCTTGGATAAACCCGACGTATCTAACATGGCGTTAACCAAGTCAGTTAGAGTATGGTTTTTCCGCTCGGCAACCCCGTTTGACTGGGGTGAGTAGGGAGGCGTCCTCTCGTGAATAATGCCGTGTTCCGCACAAAAGGCATCAAACTCTTTCGAGAAGTACTCTCCACCACGATCTGACCGGACTCGTTTAATTTTCTTTTCAAGTTGATTCTCAACTTCTGCTTTATAGATTTTGAATTAGTGTAGAGCCTCATCTTTAGTATTTAACAGATACACATAGCAATATCTAGTGGAATCATCTATCAAAGTCATGAAATATTTCTTTCCACCTTTAGTCAACACACCATTCATCTCACAAAGATCAGAATGTATGAGTTCCAGTGGCGCCAAGTGTCTCTCCTCTGCTGCCTTGTGAGGCTTGCGAGGTTGCTTAGATTGCACACACGAATGGCACTTAGAACCTTTGGCTAAAGTGAAACTGGGGATTAAATTCAATTTTGCTAGCTGCGTCATAACACCGAAACTAATGTGATAAAGACGTGAATGACATACTTCAGATTCATTAACACTCAAATGAATATTGTTCACGACTTTATTACATAGATCTGCAAGAGAAAGGCGTAACATGCCTCCGCACTCATAACCCTTTCCAACAAATAGTCCATATTTCGTAACAACTAATTTATTAGACTCGAATACCAACTTAAACCCTTCTCTACATAGAAGGGAGCCACTAACGAGGTTCTTCTTGATGGCGGGGACATGCTGCACGTTCTTCAGCTGCACGATCCTTCCCGAAGTAAACTTCAGATCGACCGTGCCAACACCAAGAACAGAAGCACTCGTGCCATTCCCCATCAGTACAGACCCGTGACCTGTGGCCTGGTAAGAAGAAAACAATGAAATGTCAGCACACACATGAACACCTGCACCTGTGTCGACCCACCAATCGGTGGACGGCCAAACTGAAAATACAGCAAATAAATTACCGCACCCAGATGCACCACCCTCATTGTTGCTCACAATCATATTGACAGACTTGGAGTCCTGCCCTTGCTTCTTATACTTGTTTGGGCACTTGTTGGCCCAATGTTCAATCGAACCACAAGTAAAGCAGCCCTCATCCTTCTTGTTCTTCTTAAAGGTCTTCTTACCCTTCTTCTTAAAGTCGGCACTCTATTGGACACCGTTCTTTCCCTTGGGCTTGTGGGAATTGGAGTTCTTATGATGCACCATGTTGGCCACAGAAGTTCCTTTGACCCCTTTTCCGTGCGAGTCCTTTGCCCTTGAATTCTGCTCAACACTCAGATGGCTAATGACATCCTCCACGGAGAATTCACGCCTTTGATGTTTCAGAGTGGTGGCAAAGTTCCTCCGGGAATTGGGAAGCTTAGCGATTATGCAGCCCGTGACAAACTTGCCCGGTAACTCGCACTTAAGAAGCTCAAACTCCTTAACAATGCATATTATCTCATGAGCCTGCCCTAATACATGACGGTTTTCAACCATCTTGTAATCATGGAACTGCTCTATAATATACATCTCGCTCCCTGCATCGGCAGCCCTGAACTTAGATTCGAGCGCCTCCCACAAGTCCTTGGCAGACCGCACATGCAAATATGCGTCAACCAGCTTATCTCCAATCACGCTCAGAACTGCCCCGAGGAACACGAAAGTGGCCTCCTTGAACGCCTTCTCCTGATCAGGAGCGATCGTTCCTGTGGGAGTCACACCGGCGACCCAGAACACGTTCATGGCAGTGAGCCATAAGGTGGTTTTAGTCTGCCAACGCTTAAAGTACGTCCCCGTAAACGGCGACGGTTTCAGTGCAGCAGCAAAACCAGAATTTGAAAAACTCCTACACATATTAGGTTTTTGGATTGATAAGAAAATAGGCAGTTTTCCGATTAAATTAATCCATGAATAAATCATGAGCATTACATTGACAGCATTGATAACACACCGTTTACGATATAACAGAGCATGTACTACGCATATAGTAGAAACATCTACGCATATCGCTAGTACTGCTACAACAGAAAGAAACATGAGAGGGATAAACGATGTATACCCTCCAATCGGCCATGCGGCGGCGGTGGCGGCGGCGGTAGCCGCGGCATCCTCGGCAGCCTTCTTGTCGGCCTCGGCCTTCTCAGCGGCGGCACGGTCGGCGTCGGTCGACATGGTGATGACGAAGGTGATGTGGACGTAGATGAACAGAAGCGAGCAGTCGCGTAGTCGCTACCCAAAAACCTAATCGCCCCTCTCCCGTACAGGATCCGGAGAGGCGGGGTTTCGGAGGCCTGCTCTCCCGTCAACCGTGTACGCGGTGAACGAGACGGAGTCGCCGGCGGCAGCAGCAGCAGAGGAACGACGCGGGCATGGAGGCGGAGATGCGTTCTGTGTCGTGGCGGCTAGGGTTGGCAGCGCCCCACATATATATGTGCGGCTGCGCGTGGAGAGACGTGGGCTGAACCCATGTCCAAGTCGGTAGCCCACGATCCGACGTCTCAGATCGTGGCCCCACCTGTCAAAGACTCTCCGTTCCTGGCCGGCAAAAAGAAGCGCATATGAGTGAGCTCGGCTCGGCTCAATCTCGCAACCCGCGTCGCGTCGCGACGAGGACGAGGACGAGGCGAGCGGAGGAGGAGGAGTGCGCGAGGGCCTCATCTCTTCTCAAGCTCCAATAGCATGAGAAAGAGAATCCCTTATAAACCACTGCAACTCTCCTTCCACTTACGGGGTGGGACTAAATTTCCCACCACCTTGTCGTGCCACCTACATGGGCCCTTAGAGATCAAATCTGAAATTGTCATATGGGCTCTAGGCCCATCTCATATTTCAACAATACATACTCTCCTTCTGACCCCCTCTCACACAGATTCTCTCTCTTACTATTTTAAAGAAATCCCTCGTGAGCTCTCTCTCTTGCTTCTTAAAAATTTATCATTTCTTTCACAAGCTCTCTTAAAAATTCTCACACGGGCTCTCTCTCCCCTCTCCATTTCTGCTATTTCTTACAGCTTCTCTCTCTTAGACCGGGGATATTGTGTGTTCTCCACACATTTCTCCTCTCTCTCTTCTCTCTCTCCCCTCTCTCTTCTCTCTGCCATTTGAGACTCTGCAAAAATCTGAGACTTGCAAACAATATATTTCACCTCCGACTCTCTCTCTCTCTACTCCTCATTCTCGCCTCTCTCTCATCTAGGATGCACTGTCATGAGCACCGCTGGCTTTCTCTCTGTGAAAAAACACCCAGGCAAAGTCACACCTTTTCATGAGGGAGAGTTGTCACCTTTCTCTCCGTGTCTGCTACAGAACTATTCATGTGCATGCATGTCAGAGGTGAAGTGTGAGGGAAAAAGCGATAGGAAGGGAGTGGTTCACGTGAGCCCAGAATAAAGAAACTTTGTCCCACCGGCAAGTTACAGTTAGATAACAGCTAGAGTCTGTTAATGGTGTGACCCTGCCTCTGACCATTGCACATATCTCGAAGTGAGCTGACGATGGTGATAGTGGGCACCGTGGAGCTTGAGCTAGGAAAGAACTTTGTGTAGATAGATAGATAGATAGATAGATTGCCTGAAGATCGGGGTACTAATACCCTCGATCTGTACAAGGCGGTAACTACAAATGGCGGTGGACACACCCAACCGCTAGCTAATGACGGTTGGCTGATTAACATCGTGGTTTTGGGGTGTTGCGATTCAGGTATTCAAGCAGTCTGTATATGAGATTGGATGGGCACATGCATGCAACTTTTTTTTTCTTTTGACGTTCAATTTTCAGTTTTCTAGGAGTATATATTTTGAACGATAGTCCAATTTAATTTTCATTTTCAAATTTGTGTTGCTTGTGATGAAGGCTTTCAAATAGAATCAATTTTGAATATGTTTTGACGAGTGCGGCCGTCCTACACGCAGCGGCAGATGCACACAGCGCATCGACGGCCCTGCTGCGCGAGGTGATCTGTGCAAAAGAAAACGTCAGATTCAGTAAAGCGTGCATATATAGCTGGATACAAGCAAATACATCCCCTAAGTCGGCCCTTGTGGGCTCGCCGAGGTACGTTCGGTCGTACGATTGGGCCGTTCCGGTCAGAAAGTGCAGGGCGCACATGCATTTTGGCTCGCGGGCCCTGGCTTCGGCTTCGGCTGGGTGGCGTGTACCCAGATTGGACGCATGACGGCCGCTCTCAGGTCCTACGTCTAGCACGGGATCCCTTTTTGGATTTGGGGGGAGGACTGCGGCGAGCCGGAGGCAGTGGGTCAGGCTCTGCTCATGGCGATTCCAGCTGCGGAGGCGCCGGTGCTCGACTCTGGGTGAGTGAGAACTCTGCTCCTTTATTTTTGTCCTTCGATGGAATCTGTAACTTACGAGCTCGCACCGCTCGCCGGTACTGCAGATCGACGTCGACTGCCAACAATTCAGCAGCGGGCTTGGGGGCTTCCGTTATGGCCGGTGGCGGCGCCGCGGCGGCCGCGTCAGGAGTAGACTCGCCGGAATCGGTCGTCCGCCCGTTCTCTCCTGATACGCGTCGGTCGGATGAGGGTGGGGCACAGCCGGCGGCGGAGAAGGCTTTATCTGATGGATGGATGTACAGATAACAGACTTACCCCCTGGTTCGGGCACTTGTAAAAACGGACACCGGGATTCCGGTCTATCCCGGAGACAAACCATCTAGTCCTCGTCCCGGCAAACCTCGGGCACATGATCAATGGCAGCGGGGGCGGGGGTGTCCGGAGACGACGAGCGGAAGATGAGCTCTGGGACATCGCGGCACGGCGACATCGACGGATCGCAGCAACTCGGGTGCTTGTGTGCGTGTTTGAAGCAAAACGATCGGTCCTGCACGCAGCGGCTGGTGCATGAGCCTTAAATACATGAAGCTGGGTGAAGTGTTTACTTTATATAGTGTTCGGTGCAACGGTAATATTGTGTCCTTTCGCCTGTAATGTACATATGCAGTGCTTGCAGCAGATGAGTCAGTCCGGCTGTCAGTGCATAGTACAACGGATAAAACGAATACGAAACATTACGCTAGTTGGCGGTGCTCTATACTCGAAGTAGCACTTCCAGCTAGTCCTAATCGCGACGCTCCGCCAGCCGTGGATGCGCTGCGTGCAGCGATGGACTTCTCATGTTTTGACAGGTTTTTAATTGTTGAAACTTGGTACACGCAAATGGAAAATAGCAAGTAAACTCGGCGTACCGTCGTGTGAAATCCAACGACTCTACAGATCGCAAGGTAAATCGGGTGGTCGAGAAAGTTTCAACTGCTAAAACTCAATAGGAACAATTATGAATTTAGCAAATTTCAAAACTAAAACTTAAACCCTAAACCCTAATCCCTAAACACTAAGCCCTAAGCCCGAAGCCCTAGCCTATAACCCTAAACCCCAAAAAGCATATCAAAATAGGTAAAAATTAGTAAAAATTAATGTTATGACTATCAAGTTTCAATAGTTGAAACTTATATTTGGTCTTGTTTGAAAGTTCTCGTCGCGATGAACACAAATATGTGAAACTTAATTTGAATTTTCATTTCAAAAGATATAGTAAATTGGAATTAAAAGATGAAATAAAGAAAAAGACAAGGGAGGTGGGATGGATGGTGCATGCAACTCTGACAAAAGCATGCATGCATGGATTTTTCAAAATTAATTAACAACTAAGCCATGCAGACAAAGAAGATAAGCATGCATGCATGCGGATGTCCAAACAAGTGGACGGCTAAGACACTCACGTGAGAATCTCTTTTCTCGTCTGTATATCCTGCTTCACTTTTAGCCAAAAGTGTGATTATATTTTATTCGCACTAGGCGTCGGCATGCTGATTTCAACGAGCGATCTGTATCCATCGAATGCGTTGCCACGCAAACTCCTTTTTAGGGGAGCCGGGAGCTACCGGCATAGCATCCACCCTTCATATGCTTTATGATCTATGCATAAGTGGAGTTCATCCATATGTATTATCATGTATTGAGACAGATGATTTTTTATATATAGTCAAATTAATGTTAGACTAATAGGGTCCCTATTAGGGAGATGCAGTACTTTTTGCAGTGGGATGTACGCATGCATGCAGCATCTCTCCTCTTTCAAAAACAAGTCCATGCATTTTATTTTTGGTCACATTTTCAGATGACCAATATTTTTTACAGCATTGTTCTATTATTTAAAATTTTCATATATTCAAATTCTTGAACATAAGATCTTTATAACGAGACCAATCTTGAATATATTTAAACTAGTTTAATTTTTACTATTTCAATTATCAGATCAAAATATTAATTTCACTAATTTCAAATTACAATTTTCAAAATGATTGAAATCAGTTATTGAAATGATTGAAACCACTTTTCCGAATATAGCTTTCTTTGTGAGTTTCATATTCTAGCTTGTGAAACTGTTTCTTCAATGGAGTAACTGTGATGTGTTTTACTGAAACTAGTGAAATCTATCTTTTGTAATGAGTGTAATCAGTTTTTTGAAACAAGTGAAATATAGCATTTCAATTGAGCGACTATAGTGTGTTTTCTGAAATGAGTGAAATGAGTTATTTGAAAAAAGTGAAATATATCTTTTTGGTGTGAAACGACTTTTTCATTGTGTGATACTGATATTTCTGCTAAGTGAAATATGTTACAATTTTTTTTCATAAATATGAAGTGAAATTAGTTTCTCATATATATTTTTTAATGAGTGAAATCAGTTTTCTGAAACTTGTGAAATGGGTGAAATCTATATTTTGTAAATGAGTGCAGTGTGTTTTCTGAAATGAGTGAAATAAGTTATTTGAATAAAAGTGAAATAAAAAAGATAACTAAAATATAAAAATAAGAAATTAGTGAAATAGGTTATTTAAAATATGTGGAATTGACTATTTCAAACACGTCTAAGTTGCAGTCCACATATTTCACTCAAGTTTTTTAGTGTGTTTGTCAAGGTGCTTATTCCCCCGCGCCAAAATATGTGAAATTAGTTATTTGAAATATGAGAATTGGTTGTTTCATTGTGTTGAATTTATTATTAAGAATATATTAAACTTCTATTTTACTACTATATTAGATATATATGTGTCTTTGTGAGTTCCATATTCCAGTTTGTGAAAATGAGCGAAACACTAGAAAAAACTTTTATGAAATAGTGAAACAATTTAGTGTTTTATGAAAGTTATTTCAAAGATAATTGAAACCTATAAAATAAAATATTTCAAACATATCCAAAATTGATCTTGTTCTGTAGATCTTGTCACCACGAATTCAAATATACAAAAAGTTTCAATAATGGACATTTGGTTCAAAAGATATAAGTTATTAAAAATATGAGGATGAAAATAAAATGCATGTCATATGTATCCCGTGAGTGAATGCATGCATGCACCGTTGTCTCTACTCTAACTCTCTCTCTTCTGTAAAAGCTGACAATATTTGACACTAGTACATGTATTGCTATGTGTAGTCTGATATCTGAAAAAAGAGTATAAAACCTGCACGGATCTTGATGAAAACGACGGAGGGTGGACTGTCCACCGGTACATCCCGGCACTGGTAAAATTACTTATTCGTGCGTTGCCATCTCTCATCTGCTCAAGCTCTATTCTCCACTCCACCCAAGAAGAGTTTCCTCCCCGCACGAGCGAACTGTATGCTCCGTTGCGGTTCACCGTCACCGCTGACCAATATTCTGCCAACCGAATCAAGGAAAATAAATGAGGGGAGGCAAGAAACACGATTACCAAAAAATACTAACTGGATACCGTTCAAAAATTTCAAATTCAAATCAGCAGTGTATAGATATGTATTATACTCATATTAGCTGGAAATTCGCCAGTGTCGCATTTGTAGCTAGAAATTTGAAGGCTGAGGTGGTGAGTTCAATCCCCGCATGGCTCATATTTTTATAGTAGAATAT
>NC_057812.1:630308125-630308997 GCF_018294505.1 Triticum aestivum | reverse complement strand
GTTGACCTTGTCAGAATACTATAGCACAAAGTGAACTCTCCGTGAAAGTATTTTACAATCTGATCCTTTTAACAACGCCACAGACCGTGGCGTTTCTGCTCCATACAAAAACACCAAGCTAGCTAGCGTTGCTGCTTCTTGTGAAAACGTCGAACTAGCTAGCGTTGCTGCCCATATAAAAACGTCAGGGGCGTTGGCGTTGCCGCCTATATGAAAACGCCAGGGGCGTTGGCGTTGCTGCCCAGATATTTAAGAGTTCTGGCAATGATTTCAGCCGCTGCTATGCCTGAAACCCATCACCCCATCATGCATGCAGCTCGAAATGCTCGTTCGCCCGTCGGACAAACAACTGCAACCCAACGTATGTTGCATTGCTCCTAGGCCATGAGCATGCAGATGCGCCTGTACATCATGTTCGCATGCACCGGATTCCCATGTGAAAAAGACGGACAACCTGCATCATGTAAACCTGCAGCACATGCAGAGGAGCAGCTAGCAACTAGCAACACAGTGAAAAGGCATGAGAAAAGGTTTTGTTTATTCGTTCTTTCAAATGTACTCATCAATCAAGTCCACTGAGCACTAGCAAGATATCTATTAAAAACATGTTTAGGGAAAAAACGCCATGGCCCCTGGCGTTTCCATATGGGTAGCAACGCCAATGCCCCTGGCGTTTTTCATACGGGCAGCAACGCTAGCCAGCTCGGCGTTTCCACGTAGAGGAGCAACGCTACCTAGCTCGGCGTTTTTGTATGGAGCAGAAACGTCACGGTCTGTGACGTTGTTAAAAAGGCCAGATTGTGAAATATTTTCACGAAGAGTTCACTTTGTGCTATAGTTTTCTAACAAGGTCAAAACAGTGATTTTGTCGC